>NC_141929.1:26044486-26347097 GCF_057802395.1 Ceratotherium simum simum | reverse complement strand
TGTGTGTGTGTGTGGATATGTGTGTGAACATATGTGTGCTTTCGCACATCTGCAAGTTCAAGCTATGTCTATGGAAAATTTCACATCAGTGTTAAAAGGAACCGAGGCTGTGAGATAAGGTACAATCTGATTGGGAAGTCAGCAGTCTGGTTCAGGAATATGGCAGGTTCTGGCCTCCAGATAGCGTATTCCTAGTCGTCTTCTACTCAATTACACTTTGTATTCCCAAAAAGGTTCTGCACGTACCTCCCCACGTGGATATAGTTATTTGTATATATTAAACTCAGTAAATGATTATACTAGTACTCTACATTATACCTTGCTGATTGCTAAGTGTTGGAATATCTCCCAAAGCAGTTACCAAATTCAGAGAATATGGCCGAATAAAACAACTTTACAAATACAGGACAGTTCAAAACATTTTTCTGTTGTTGGAAGAGTTATAAATATGTCCACAAAAGATTATGTGATCAGAAAAAATAGCAAAAGTCTTTGTTCTTAGTGTCTAACACAGAACTGACATTGTTACAACAAAATATGGAATGTCTTTCCAAAAAAAGTAGAAAGTGAAATCAGAAAATAGGAAGTTCTTCCTCTTTCATCTTCCTTTTTTAACCATAATATTGAACAGGATGAACAACCTCTGGATTTATTGATTTTGTGGTTATCAAATTTAACAAAAACAAGGTAAAGATTTCTCTTCTATGGCGTATGATTTTAAAGATGTGCAAAACAATTTTGCCTCAGCAAAATTATTCTGTGGATTATGAAAGCATTTTAAGGAATAAGCAAAAAGTCCTGCTCTTGAACTTTTGTTGGGGGAAATCAATAAAAACTTTTAAATGTCATTGCAGAGAAAAGGGAGTATTATACAGGATACAAAAAGCTTCATACTACAGTTAATCTAATGGTCATAACTGTAAATGTTGTTGGAATGTGCATACATTAAATTAAGTCACACAAGCTCTGAATTTGCTGCGGACAATTTAAAAAGGATTTCCTCACTTCTTCCCTGGGGGACCTGGATGGGGACTGTCTCAGGCCTGCCTGCCTCCTCACCATCCATCATTTCAAAAGACATATATCGCCTCCGCAGTGCTTTAAGGCAGCTGCAAGCAAGTGTCACTTTGAGTTAAATGCATTATTAAACTGTTGGGAAATTTCACATCATGGGTCATTTATCTATGCTAAATTGGGTCAAAAGCCTCTGCACATGCCTAGATAAATGAGAGAGAAGAGCAAAATTCTCCTTTGGGAAGTAGTACTTTGACAAGCTGTATGAGTGTGGCTTATTTATTTATTTATTGAGTAGCCACGGAGAAAGGAGGTTTTCTGGTTTTTGTTTGTGTGTGTGGTTATTTTAAGAGGTAATCAAACACTGTACAGAAATCATCTTCTCTGATAAATATAGTTAGATATTCACCACCTTCTAATGCCTCTAGAATTAGATGTTGTGGGAAGCATAAATCATTAAATATTTATTTATTTGACAAACATTAGAGTGTGTTCTGTGTGTCATGCTCTGTATTAGAAGTAGAGAGTGCAAAAGTGATTTCTTTAGGCATAACTGTAATCTAGAGGCTTTTCCAGTGTGGTGGGAAAGACCTAACTACCTTAGTGGGTTCATGTGAAAAATGTGGGGATGAAGACAAGAGAGAGATTAGATGTTAAGAGTTTAAAAAGGACAGCAAAGTGGACGTGACCTGAGTGGAGCCTTCAGTGATGAGCAGTGATTTGCCAGATGGTGCAAGTCCTGAATTCTGGTTCCAGGATGAAGAAACAGCAGGAAGTCAGAAAGTAGGAGAGAAGTAGGTATGGATTTATGGTGATGGCATAATTTTTTTTTTTTTTAAAGGAAAACATGAGTGAATTCATTTATTATTATTTTTTTTAATTTTTTGTTTATTGCAGTAACATTGGTTTATAACATTGTAAAAATTTCAGGTGTACATCATTGTACTTCTATTTCTGCATAGATTACATCATGTTCACCACCAAAATACTAATTACAACCCATGGTGATGGCATAATTTATCTTCCAAATTAGGACATTTTATGGAATGAAAAAGGGCACGATTAACCATTAAGCTGGAGTAACAGGTATTAACCAAATCTGTCCCAGGCAAATTGAGACACATGGTTAACTTATCTTTCCTACCTTTGTAGTAACTCAAATGCTGATGTTAAAGCCTTTGCAAAGGCAATTCAGATGCAATAATGTGAATGTACTTAATGCCACTGAACTGTACAGTTAAAAATGGTCGAAATGGTAAATTTCGTGTTACATATATTTTACCACAATTAAAAACAGGTTATTCAGAACCTTAGAAATGTGGGCATATTTCTTTAGGTAAACATTTAACAAGGTGTTATGAAGGTGCAGAGAGGCAACACAGTTAAATATGAATTATTTTGATTTAACAGACTTGTTTATTTTCTTTTTGTTTTATTGGATCTTTGATATTCCAGGAAATTGAGGAATTTTGTGATTTCATCTCTATTAATTATTTCATCAAACCTTACTGTTCATAGTTTATGTATCTCATAGAGAAAAGAAATAAGCTAGAGCAGAGACCTGTAGATAGTATTTTCTTGAATGATTAAACCTTTCATATTTTACATAACAAGCATTTATTGAGCATCTAATGAATATTTTTGTCATATTGTCAATGGTTTATGTCACAAAAACTGAAATCTCATTTGAGTCTTTGCTCAATCTCTTGAACAAATCAAAAATTCTCATATTTTGTGCCTTTACTGAGATATAATTCAGATGCTATTACAATTCACTCATTAAAGTATAAAATTCAATGGTTTTTAGTATAGTCACACAACTGTGCAACCATCAACAAAATTTAATTTTAGGACATTTTCATCACCCCCAAAGCATCTGCATCCATCAGTAGTTACTCCCCACCTGCAGACACTCAGCCCAGCCCGAGGCAACCGTTAATCTACTTTCTGGCTATAAAGATTTGTTCGTTCTGGACATTTTGTATAAATTTAATCATACAAAATATAATCTTTTGTGACATGCTTCTTTCGCTTAGCATGTTTTCAAGATTCATCCATGTTTTATGTATTAGTACTTCAGTCTTTTTTATTGCCAAACAATATTCCATTGTATGGATATATTACATTCCATTTATTTATTAGTTTATGGACATTTTGATTATTTGCCCTTTTTGGTTATTATGAATAATGCTGCAGTGATCTGTGTATGGAGTGATATCTCATCTTGGTTTTGATTTGCATTTTCCTGATGACGAATGATGCTGAGCATCTTCTTAAGTGCTTTCGGCTGTCTTAGTCCGCTTGGGCTGCTATAACAAAATATCAGAGACTCGGTGGCTTAAATAACAGACGTTTATTTCTCACAGCGCTGGAGGCTAGAAGTACAAGATCAGGTGCCAACAGAGTTGGATCTTGGTGAGGGCCTTCCTCCTGCCTTCTCACTGTGTGCTCACTTGGCCTCTCCTCAGTGCACACAGGAGAGAGAGTGACCATTTCCATCTATTCCTCTTCCTATAAGTGCACTGCTGCCATCGTGAGGGCCCACCCTCATGAACTAATCTAAATCTAATTAGTTCTTAAAAGCTCCATCTCCTAATACCATCACATTGGGGATTTGGGCTTCAACACACAAATTTTGAGGGGTCACAGACATTTAGTCCATGGCATTGGTCATTTGCATATCTTCATTGGAGGCACATCTACTCAGTCCCTTTGACCATTTTTAATTGGATTATTTATCTTTTGTATTTTTGAGTTGTGAGTGTTCTTTATATTTTCTAGATACAAGTCCCTTATCAGATATATGATTTGCAAGTATTTTCTCTCATTATTTCGATTGTCTTTCCATTTTCTTTTTGCTATAATATCTAGTTTAATTCCATTGTAGTGGGAGAATATACTTTGCATGAGTTCAGTTCTTTTAAAAATATGGAGGCCCATTTAAAGCCTAGCATGTGGTCTGTGCTGGAGAATGTTACATATGCATTTGAGAAGAATGTGTGCTCTACTGGTGTTTGGTGGAGTGTTCTATAAATGCCTGCTAGATCTAGTTGATTTATAGTGTTGTTCAAATTTTCTATTTCCTTGTTGATCTCCTTAGTTGTTTTATCCTTTATTGAAAGTGGAGTAGTTAAGTCTCCAACTACAATAGTTTAATTCTGTAGTAGTTGTATAGTTTCTGCTTCATGTATTTTTTCATATCCTTTTTAGGTGCATGTACACCTGTTTATCATTGCTATTAAGTGAAAGTGGTCTGTATTAACACTCCTCTCCTAAATCTATTTTTCTCATTTCATTCATAATATGACTTTCTGTGAGTGTGGGATCATGAAGAAGTCATTTTCCATAACAGTATGTTTTGTGAAAATTTCTCAAAAGGAAAGAAAAACTTAGCTGTTATGCATGTTTAATAGAGTCTTTCCTATTTACCTGGAGTAGTTTCTCACACACTTTGGAGATGTTGTTTAAGCAATCACATTGAATAAAGTGAAGCATTTATGAAATAGATGCTTAAGAATTGGTTGTATTACCTTAGTTGGTTTCCATCAGGAGCAGCTCTGAGAAAAGAGCCAGGGAAGGAATTTATCTGGAAGGCAATCTCAGGAAACACCAGTGGAAAAGCGAGATTGGGAGGGCAAGGAGCCAATGATGATTATGTGATCAAGCCAGTGACTGCAGTGGCTAAATGAAAATTAATTCCTCTGGAAATAGAGTAGAACTCACATCTCAGAGTATCCTACCCGAGATTTGAGGGACCCAGGGCATTTTAATGTCAAGTCCTGTCAGTCGCTGATGGAGGACTCTATTAGTTTGCTAGGGCTGCCATACCAAAGTACCGCAGATGGAGGCTTAAACAACAGAAACTAATTTTCTCACAGTTTTGGAGGCTGGAAGTCCAAGATCAAGGTGTCGGCAGGTTTGGTTTCTTCTGAGGCTGCTCTCCTTCACTTGAAAGTGGCAGCCTTCTCACTGTGTCCTCACGTGGTCTTTTGTCTGGTGTTTTGTGTGTCCAAATTTCCTTTTTTTATAAGGACACCAGTCAGATTGGATTAGGGTCCACGCCAACTGCCTCATTTTAACTTAGTCACATCTTCAAAGCCCTGTCTCCAAATATAGTCACATTTTGAGGTATAGTGGGAATTAGGGCTTCGACATTAATTTGGGGAGGGACACAATTTAGTCCATTACGAGGGCTCCCATTACAAGTGGAGGTGGAAAGACAAATTTTCTTGGGCTCCTCTGATGTGGGCAAAGCAGGCTCAAGCTGCCAGTGTAAACCCTATGGCAAAGAAATACAGATGTTCCCAGCTGGAAGTCAGACCAGCAGGCAGTGAAGCTGTGAGGGCAAAGGGATATGGGTGGGGCAAAAAAAATATCTAGGACATGTAAAGACAAAAATACAAATATTTTGAGACTAGTGTTGCCTATTCATAAATAGCATAGACCTTTTGTCAAAAAAATAACAAGTACACACGTGCACATTTAAATAAATACATCTAGCTACAATCTATACAGTTGTCGGGATATAAAGCAAAATGAGACATTCAAGTGGATTATAATCTATTGGGTTACGTGATAAACAATGTGATGTTGGCTTACTCGTGTAAGATGTAGAGCCATGGGATATGGTGCTGTGGCAGAGGATGGGAAAACAGCTGGGCATATGAATCTTCAGATAGTGAAGGCTTTCATGAAGTGGTGATCTCTGAGATGAAGCTTAGAAAATGGATAGAAATTCATAAAACCGGCAAGAAGTTTGAGACAGAGAATGAAAAGAAATTTGGCTATGGAATGAGGCATGATAGAGGCAGAGAGACAAACACATGCAAAGATAAGGATGATGTATTAGTGGACAAAATGTCAAATTTCGGGGAACTAGCACCTCTCAGTAGAGATGCTGGTAGAGAAAGCCATTCTAATCTCCATCTGTTAGATTATAAACCATAGAGGGAACTTATTCGCAGGTATTTTGTAGTCAGCAATGCATTCAGAGTCTTTTTTTTTTTTCCTTATTCTTTTTCCTTGTAGAGTTGCAGAAGAGCAAAGGGCCAGAAAAGGCAAACTAAGGCTTTCTCTGCAATTAGGAGAAAGCAGTTAAAGAAACTTTTTTTTTCTCTGTCTCTCTCTCTGGAGGAGCCAGAGCTGCTGGCAGCTGAGAAAAGCCACACAGAGGGATTTTTAATGCCAATCTGGCTTGAATCCCAGTCCTTCGAAAAGGGGTTTTGACTCCAGGCTAAGAAATCAGACTATGTTAAAAGGGAATATCCTCATTGAAGTCTGAGCATTTGCATTTAATTCACCATTTTGCTCCATCCCAAGATAGCTTTTTAGTTATTACAAAATGTAAGACACTGTTCCCCTGAGAAAGAAAAAAAGAATCATCCATTTGCCTTTTAAGACCTAAAATTATATGATTCCTTAATTCCCACAGGCTCGGTTGGAATTAGCTCACTGGATGAAAAGCAATCCTCTTTACTTATGGTGTATGCACGTATGGGTGTGCTTGTCTCCTCTAGAAGGGAAAAAGCAATCGAAAATGAGAATGTCTGGAAGTGCATGGACATTAATATTTGTAAGTTTTAATGTATAGCTAAGTTAGGAGTCAGCACTAATTGTCCCAAAGAGTAACATCTTCATCTGTACAGGAAATTAGAAAAAAAATTATAGAAGGTTTGGACAATTTATGTTAATCTCTGCCAAGGATATCACCAGACCAGGCAATACGTCACTGATCCCATAGTGCATAGGGCATATACTAAAAAATTATTCTTTTTTTTAACTGAAATTCAAGTTTAACTGAATGTTTTGTATTTTTATTTACTAAATATGGCAAACCTAGGTCACTAAATGTAATTGGAAGTACCAGAACCCAAGACGCACTGGCTACTTCAAAGCTTACACCGAACCACTGTGCAATATTAATAAAATTATATCAGATGCATTGACACTGAATGCACTGAATCAAATAGTTATTCAGTACTTTCTTCTTCTCTTTGCTATGGGCAATGCTGGTGTAATGGTGAGCATTTATTTGCATTGTAGTTAATAGCTCAGTGTTTGGAATTCCTAAGAGTTAGACTTGAGTTCGTGCTCCTCATCAGCAAAGCAACTTTAGTCATGTTACTCTCTGAGCCTCAGTTTTCTAACTTATCAAATGAGAACTATTTTGACTCTATCAACATGTAGGTAATACAAGTTAGCCAGAAGACTTGTGCCTGGCACACCATGAAGAATTAAACAGTGATTATTTCAGTGACTCTTCATAAGAAAGCTTTACAACACTTGGCAGTAAACAACTTGACTCAATTTTTGATGTTTGCTAACAGCTTTTAAGCTTCACCCCTTCTCTTCCTTCTGTCCCACATCTGAGCAAGCTGTAAAGCCTGGGTGCGCCCTCCTTTGGTGTCGAGAGGAAGTTCAAACTACAGGAACCCATACCCTAACCCCACTCCCTCAACACCATAAAAACTCCAAGCCAATCTCCTTTCCTGGATCTCTCAAGCCATCTTAACTTGAGAAGCCTGCTTTTCTCACCCCAGAAAGACTCATTCTGTGAGTAATAAACATTTTCACATCCTCTTGATGTGCCCGTGTGTGTGTGTTGTATGTGCATGTGTGTGTGGTGTCTTCACTCTCAACATCTGAAACAAATTTGGGATGAAGGTCCATCTCATCTCTAGAGAGGCTACAAAACAATCTTATTATTTTTCCCAATTTAGAGATGAGAAAGCCGTGGCTTAAACAAGAGAATGAACTTACCCCAAATTATACAAGCTAGTAATGTCGGATCCTGGTTGAACCAGGACACTTTCACTTTAAAGCCCCAGCTTAACCATTCCACTATGGTGTCAGAAGGATGAAATGAGGAACTTTGTTTGAAATGTTTAGTAAGTACCTGACACACATTTAATGGCCCATAAACACATGCCACATCTGGGTGAACTGGGAGGTTGGTGTGTGTGGACACTAAAGCAGGTGATTAACTCACAGTGTTTTGCCATATCCACTGAACTCAAAGTTTTCCTAGAAATAAAAGTATACATGTGTAACAAACAACCACCTGATGCTCACAAACATCCCACACTTCTCTTTCCCAAGCACTGAAAATGCACAGCTTCCATCAGCCCCAGACAACATGTTTATTTTCCAGTCTCACGTCTTTCATCCTCTGCTTGATTGCTGGAGGCTGTTGGCTGGCTGTCAGTGGTGACAGCCCCCATCTGTCATCAGTGTGTGGTGTGCCCATGCACTGCCTTTCATGGAGACTTGCAGGATATGCCTTCTCACTGCCTGGGAGGTGGAGGCTCTGCTAAGACACATACAAATCCTGAGGTTCTCCGCTACACTGTATAAGGCACAGTTAAACCCACCCTAATCAGAAAGTGACATCTCCCTGATAAATCTAGAAATCATGAGAGGGGCACACATGGAGCAGCAGAGTGGGATGGCTGGGGAAAACGCTGGATTCTGTCTTGGAATAATCAGAATCATGATTACAAAGACCTCTGAGCTGAGAGTGTCCTTTTAACTCTGACGGTTGGAGGACAGTTGTTCTCTACAAAGAGCCCCTCAGGTTTCATTTTTCACAGCAGAAGAAATACTAGACAGGCAACAGAATCACTGTTACAGCTAGAAATATTTTTGTTGTAAATAGAATCGTATCAAGAAGATACATACACTCACAGAGTCCTGGAATATTAAACTGGTCCTAACAGCCATTATTATTACTTCTTTTCATTCACCTCCTACTCTACTGCTGCTATTGATGCTACTACTGTTACCAGTAACAATAAGTAAGCATTCCCAAATAGTAACTACTTTATGTACCACAGACTATTCTAAGTGCTTTACACTCGGGATTCTATCCTCATTACTATGCTATAGAGCAGGTTTTATTGTTACTTTTTTTTATTTGAGCTGTGCCTATGTTCGGCTACTTGATAGCTAAGCAAGGATTTGAACGCAGGTCTTTATGACTCCAGAGATGGCTCTGCTGCTTTCGCATCTAATTATGTCTAAATATTACCTTACCTAGTATCTTCTAATGGAGAAATCTGAATCCTAGAGAGCTGCGGTAATGTGTCCAAGGTTACAGGGCAAAAATTCCAAAATCTAGGTTTTCCTGGCTACAGATAAATACTGATTCTCATTTTATCCTAGATGAGTAATGGTGAAATGTTAAGCCTATATCCTCAGTAGTGTCTTTTCTAGCTCTGGTGCTAAATAAAGTTTCTAATTTTGGAAAGGGCACTTCATATACTGCACTTATGGAAAAGTAAGGCTCTGAAAGAGAAGTGGGATGTGTTCAGTATATGAGTCAGAGATGCTTAGATCTGTGGAAATACTCTATATTCTTCTCTATCTTCCCTCGCCCCTATAGTTTTTCCTAATATTAGTTCCTCCACTTTCCAAGCAGGAACAGTTATCCGCTCATTTCTCGATGTGTCCATGACACATGACACGTATTTCTTTTAGCATTTCTCACATGGCTCTGAAATGACTTATCCACCTGGCTGTGTTTCCTACTAGACTGTAAGCACCTTGTGGGTGAGAAGTATGTTAAGCTTTTATTGATATCTTAGGTTTCTCAGATAACAGGCACTTAAGGTATCTATAATAATTTTACAGGTGGCTGACTGATTAACTCACATCGAATTGCCAATACTTGCAAGTGCTTTTGCCTCTTTCATTGGGAAGGGAGGAGAGAAGTAAGAGGTGAACCATAAGGGCCTGAGGGTCAGAGTGGCATCCAGAGAGTCAAGGTGGTGATATGTAGGTGTTATCATGCAGAGTTAGCTTTGGAAAGGTTATATGAAGGACAAACTAACATTAAATGGAATATGGAAAGCTATTTATAAATAGATTATTCAATTGCAGACATTTTTCCTGAACATAAGAGCATCACACTGATTCAGACAGCCCAGAGGACAGAATACTTGGTAGCATCAAATCTTTGATGTTTTCTGGGAAACAAAGAATGTGTTCAGTGAACGTTCTTTCATGCGTAGAGTCTGATCAATGTTATTCACCAGGTGACCCTTAAAGTGTTACAGAAAGACATTGGGCTTCTGAGGGTGAAAAATTGCTTCCAAAATATTCCTTTCATTTGCTTAAGACACTTTGCAGGGAAGCATTCGGAATGAGGAATGAAGTGAAAAAAGGACACTAAAATAAGAAGCAACTAGAATACCTTCACTGTTGAACATCACGAGGTATTTTACTAAGTGGCTTAAATGGAAAATATGTTTTAAAAAGGAAAAGGAAGGCAGGCATTATTGAGCTGAACTGGAGAAAGTGTTTTAGGTAAATCCTCAGTGGTATTGTAGAAAGAAGTATTATCAACTCTTGGAATCATAACACGGTGTCCATACATATTCAGGGCAAATTTCTCCTCAAATGTCAGCATTTAAATTGAAAGTTCATATCTGATTTTCTGTCCTTATATCTAGGTCTCCTTAGGAATTGCTGATTTCCAAGCATACTTTTTCCCCCCACTGGGTCACACTCTGAATATTTAGAATGCTAACAGAAGTTGTCAGTATTGAGGTGCCTGCCTTATACATGCCCTGAAGATGTGCTTGGAAAAGCAAAGCCTACATTGTTGGAATTTGCATAAAAGGAAGAAAAAAATGAATGTGGTACACTAGCCTCTACTGTTGATGGGAGAGGAAATGATTATAAACAGGAAGTACCACTACCAGGGTGTCTGTGGATATGTAAGGCTGACCCTCGAGACCATTTCCTTTCTTGGGGAGGAAAAAAATAAAGTAAAACAATAAAAAGAGTGAAAGCGAAGAGATGGCATAATAGAAAACAATTTTTGCCTTGCTATAATATGCTAAACATTTGATAGATTATCACATACAATCCTCATGACCACACACTAAAAAAAATCTATCACTATTTTTATAAATGAGTCAACTAAGTTTTTTTTTTTAATGAGCAAAGAGTGTAGATCCATCAGACTACAAAAATCACAAAGTCTGGCAATACCAAATTTTGCTGAAGCTATATAGCTACAGAAACTCTGATACCCTGAAATGCTGGTGAGACTATACATTTATAAAATAGTTGTCTCACTCACTAGCTGTGTGACCTTAGACAGGTGACATTATTTCTCTGGACGTTTTCCTTGTTATTAAAAGGAGAATAATAATACTTCTGTAGAGTCATTGTAAGGATAGACTATAATATGTCAAGCATTTAGCACAAAAATAGGATGAATAAATGGTGGTGATGGTGGTGGTAATGATGATGGTGGTGATGACAATGATGCTTAACACATCTATCTAAGAGGGGAAGAAAAAAATTGATTTTTCCTTTCCCCTTACAAATTCTGCCATTAGCAAAACTCACACTAACCAAGAGAGGCTTGTGGGTCAGGGACTGTAGAAGGGCATAAGGGACTCAGTCAATTGAAAACCTTCCTGGATTGGGTTGAGAGGTACACAAAAGACACATGAGATGACCTAGGGAGATGCCCTTCAGCCATTTCGATTAGGGTGACTTATATTTAAATGTTTGCTAATCTGGCTTTGGAAGAAAGAGTTTATCTGTTTGCATATTCAATACTGACAATGTGAATTTTGCTTCATTTTATGTCAATTAAACTTCATAAGATAGCTGAAGTGGTATGAAGTGTTGAGCACAGAAGAACGTACTGATTATAGTCCTAGTTGTGCCCTTTGTTGCCATGGGATGTGCTAAAAGTAGAAATCTAGGAGAAAAAGTAAAATTTTTGTAGAGACTGGAGATGTTTAATTGGATCTGAGTGGGACTGGATCTGTAGGAGAGAATCTGCCCAGGCCCAGTGGGCAAAAATTGGTGGAAATTAGAAGAAAGTGGGTTTCAGTTGAGAATAAGAGAGTAGAAACACCTATTAATAATAATAATGATGATAAAAGTATTTGAAGTTTGAATGGGCCACTAAATTTGGCCTACCCTTTCCTTAGAAATATATATAAGAAGCCAGGTAACCACTGAAAAATATTTTTAGAGGGAGAGATCTGAAGTGAGTACAATATTGAGATATTTTACTCTAAGATTACTTTCAATCTAAAGATTTAAGAGCTTTCATCAAGTGAGCTATTCATTTTGCATGGTGTTTGTATTTTCATTGTATTACCAATTCAAATAGATCGACTCTGGTAAATGCTGGCAAAACACAGCTATGGACAACATGGCAACTATTGTCATTATAGATTTTTAACTAAATACAGAAACTTAATCAATTTTTCTTAAAGGAAATGGTAAAATCTCATCCCAACACATATCTTGTGTTTTTCAAATATCTGCATTATTTTTGCTCTGCCTTAGTCTAATTAATTGCTGCTGGGTATTACTAACAGGTCAGGTATACCCTTGAGTATTTTATGCATAATAGAAATTTAGGTGATGTTTTTAATTCAAGGTAACAAAGAAGATCATTACTTAATAAATAACACTAACTTTTGTTGTATATTTGTGCGTATTTGAGAGCTGGAAAATTATGGTTTGAAATAGGGAATTCTGAACTATCTAAATTGTCCCAGTCATTAGAGATAATATTTTTCATTCAACAATAGTTTTTTGAGCCCCTATTAGGTGGTAGGAACGTTGTGAAGAAAATTCTCCATGATTGCGAAGAGAAGAGTAAATTGCAACTACAATCTCACAGTCACCCAAGAGTGGGGAATTAGAATACTCTCATGCTGTCTATGGGATGTGTGATATGGGCACTTCCATAGTGCTGAGGAACATTTTATACAAATGATTGATTGGGGCCCGTCTTTGATGTGGGACTAGAGCATCCCGAGTCATATGTGTCCAAACAGCGGGCAGCCCACAAATCTACATTTACACCCATCTGTGACTTTTTTGACTGTGTCTGCTGCTAGTCTTCTGGTGACTCACTGTCTTTAGGAAAATGAGACAGTTCAGAAATGAACTCATTAGCCCTCTTATGCCTCTAATAAGAGCTGTGATAACTACTGACATCAATCTGTGGTTCCCTGTAGAGTAATTCTTGTTTTTCTAACCTGTCATCAGATAACATTAATGTCTCAGTGAAAAACAATTTTCTTTCCAAATCATCTTTCAGGTAGCTGAAAGTAAGAATTAGGCCACTTATTTGTCTGATTTTCCTAACCAGAGATAATAAGCTCGTAGGGAAAATAAAATTTGATAATTACACATATCACACGTCTAGCATGTTCTCTGGAAAGGTAAATTATATGTTGTTACACAAACATACAATAGGCAGAATTTCTCAATTACTGTGTAATGAATGTGCTGAGAGCAAAGGAGAAGAATCTGAAATTGTAATTATAATATCCTTGTATATGACATTGTGCTATCTATAATTGAACCCCCCCAAAATAAGCTTAAAAATCCTCCGTTGTCCCCACCCCTACATATATTATGTGACAAGTATTTTACAATCAGTTTATTTCATAGGAATTCTAGAAATCCCTGCATTAGAATGTTATGGCAAAGCCTTAGGTGAATTATTACACCTCTTTCAGTGATCACAAGGTTTGATTCATGACCACCGATAAATCATATATAGTTTGTATCGGTAATATATAAAATGTAATTTTTATTGTTGAGAGAAATTTATCCAATGATGTCATAAGATGATCACCATCCTTATCTGATTTAAGAAGTTTTATTGAAGGCCAGGTGATAAGTTGGAAGCACTCTCCACAAACACAAGCATTTCAGGTAATGAAAATTAAATTTTAAGCCTATGAATGATGATACATACATAGACAGCCTGGATTGCTTAAGCCTTTCAGTAAGTATAAATCAAAGCACATTAAATGTTTAGGCTTTGGAATTCAGCACAGCTTCAAGTTAGGCTTGGTGGCTGATTATCCTTTTCCAAATTGTTCAAAGACATCATCAATCAGATTTGAGAGTGCTGGAATGAGTGTTCAAGTTAGCCCGTGAGTGGATCAGAGTCCAGCTATGAGAAGAAATGTATATTTTGATTTATTTGATTAGAGTCACTTGCTAAAGACATTACAGATTGCAGTACTGTTCTTTTGCATTAGCATGATGAGATCATTGTGCAGAAGTGGTGCTGATGTCCATATTTAACAGAGAATGTTTACAATGATAGATAGAGACCAAAACGTGAAATCTGCAAATCAATATGTTTCTGGCCATCTCGAAGTACGGCCCACATTTGCCGGAGGCAGAATCGACTCTGGGCCAAGGAAAATATATTAGCAAGAACATCCTGAGAATTAAATTACAAATGTCTATTACATATTTTCGATGTTTCACAATCATGATCTTGTGAATAGTTATTTCTGTGGTTTTGGCCCGTTACAGATTACAGGGTTTTTCTTTTTCTTTTTCCCCAATAAAGCAACTATCTTTAGATCATAGTAGTGACTGTGATCACATTTTTCTTTTTCTGTTTTCCTTCTGTGCTTTCTAGATTGCTCCCAATGTCTTAATACAAGCAAGTTTTATTGTGGTGTTAGCACTGGATGTCATTTTAGTAACTATTGATACTAAGGTTGGGTTTAAAATCTAGAAAAGCATGGAACAAGTATTTTGGATGGCTGAACTCGATTACCCTGTCTAGGCTTATAAAGTTTATTGGCCTTTTGCAAAGTCTTGATCTGGTTCCCAAAGTTAATAGACCCTTGGCATCTATTAAATTATAATATATTATGCTCCCTGAGGTATGTACGGAGCATCATTGATATTAGAATAAATAAATAGTTGTGTAAAATTTAGACTAATGCTAATAATAATAATAATACAACTGATAGTATTTGGACTCTCTGTATGATATGCTAGGCTGAAATACTTATTGGCGTGGATTATCTCATTTAATCCTCATGGTCTGGACAATGTTATAAGGTAGGTACTGTTATAAAGCTGTTTTAGGATTTGAAAAACTGAGGCTAAGAGAGGTGGCATAACTCATCCAAGGTTGCACGACTGGGAAGAATCAGTATTAGGATTCAGTTGTAAGTGTCCATCTCCAGGAATTGTGCTCGTAACATCCCTTGTGCACAGGCCAGCTGTCAGTGTATCTGTGTAGAGGCATCACAACCTGCAGAAATGTCATAGATGTTTCATCAAACATGTTCTAGTCTTGCCCAAAGCACCTGGGACCAATCAGGCAGCATGGTGCCTGGCTGGGTGGGTAAGGATGCAATAGAAGGAAAAGGGATAAAAAAATCCTGTTTTCCATATTAATTAGACTACCAACGGCTCTGATTTGTAGTGCAGATGTATGGTATTCAAACTAGAAATGTTAAAATTCTTAAAAAATAATATGAAAATTGTGAAGAATATTTTTTCACTTATCTCTGAGGACCGTTTGTTCTCGCATTCTAGTACGTTAATTCACTAGAGTTGTTGGCATAAACAAACGCGATTGATGTTATGGGCTAGTTTTAACACTATCTCATTCATAAGAATATTAAATTATTTTAGGCAAAGTGGCTGTGTCAAACTGAATAGAAATAAAGGGAATGTGGTAATTAGACTATGTTAAAATATAACCTCCAAGGATATTAAATATGCGAGAGCTCATCCATGAAAAATTAGATGTAAGAGGTTACACCATGTATTGCCTTATTTTGTAAGATATCAAATTATCTCTCATGAATAAATATGACTAATAATGGTAACTCTATAATTTAATGCAATAATATTAAGAACACTTTTTGATTCAAAAAACTAGGTACATATGTGATCCTTTTTCATTACCAAACCCTAACTCTACACATAATTAAACGAATAATTTCTATTGACTTTAACAAGCAAATTTTGAGAGATTTTATACTTTAAGCCCATTAACAAAATATTTTAATAAATGCTAGTTAAATGAATACTGAGATTTAAATTTTAAATGGGAAACAATGACACAAACTATTCTACCTCATGGTAATCATGTCAAATGGCCTGAAAGATTAAAGTGAGTGTCTTCCTTATGCACTAGGAATTTTGCTAGATGCTGAGGTTATAAGGGCAGATATGAGAAGAGAAAAATAATTGCAAATAAGTAACAATATTAAAAATCTTACAATCTAACATTTCTACCTAAGAAACAAAATCATTGGATATAATAATATAGCCTCTCTCATTGACATGAAGAAACCCCAGAGGGAAATAGGCTACAGTGAAGTCTATAAAGGGGGCAGAGGTGGAGAGAAGGGGAAGGTGCTACTGACTTCACTGTGAGTATCTTATAGCCCGGATGCCAATTTGGTTTGAATTTCTTTGTTTTCAGATTTTGCTCAACCTCTTCCCCCTCCTTCTCTTGTCCCAGGCTCATCTGCTTTGGCATTTCACTTGCTTGCAATACTGTTTGCAGAAAATTCTTGGTAGCTAAAGGAATCTTTGAATAAGTTTCCAAGTAAAGACTATATGCCAAGCTCTGCTTGGACTCAGGGATGAACAGATAAATATACTGGCACTCTGCCTTCCCTTAACTGTATTTAGGCCTATTGGGGAAATACTCAGAAAAGTAAACAATTCAAATGCAGCATGGCATCAACCTCAGTGTTTACAGAGTGAAGGAAGAACCAAGGAAGAGAATGAACCAAAGTCAGTCAGGGTCAGTTTGGAATTTTTTCAGAGAAAGAAAAGCATTTAAACAGATAATTAAAAGTTGCATAGGCTCTTGATAAGAAATCAAGCGTGACTAAGCCATCATAGGTCAAGGGAAACAGCGTGGGATAAGTGAAGGGTGTACCAGGCAGCATAAAAGATTTGAGAAACTCTAAGTGTAGTATTTCTGGAGCAGTAAGCTTCATGTCTGTTGGACTCAGCAGTGGAAAGAGTTGAGTCTAGAGGGGTACATACTATCATATGTCTTCTTTCTAGTGCAAAATGATGTAAAAATCCAGCTTTAGGATACTGGCCATCATTGAAACTTCACCTTACATTTATAATTGCCGGGTGGGCACATCTACCCTGCATATCCGCAGAATCACGTGATACCTTCTCCCAAATCTGCTCCTTCTCATGCACTGAGAATATTTCTGTAAAACCGTATCACACACAACTCTTAGTCACTCAGGTTTGACATCTCAGAATCTTGTTGGTAGGCTCTACCTCCCCAAGCCTGCATATTCCAATAGCAGCCGTACTCAAAGGCCTGCATTTGTTTATCTTATATTCTAAGACTTCCTGACCCAAAATACTGCAGATATAAATAGGATTGGACCAATCCGACCATTTTTCCATCATGCTTAACACTTTCTTTCCTCTAGTCTGATCCTCATACTGCTCTTTCTGTTTGGAACATTCTCCCTTCCCATTACATTCCCCAATCCAATGCTGAGTTCACAGATCTCATGCAACTTTTATTTTCCTATTTGACTCCCCCTTCCTCTGAACATCTATTGCACTTTATATGTGCTTGCTTTGGTGATTTCTTGTGTTCTGCTAGTGTTATATTTCAGTAAAAGAAACATGCACTTATAATTACAAGATTATGAAGAGGGATACTGAGACTCATCCATCCATCTTGTTATTTCCAACAGCTCCTGTCTTTTGTTAAATTAAAAAGAAAAAGTACATGGACCCAAATAACTAAACGCTGACTTTTAAAATCCATATATATATTTATAAAAGCAAGGCCAGTTCTCTGCAAAGTTGTTGGGATGCTCAAAAGTTATATTGATCTATTATAATGATCCTGGATTGACACAGGGGATTATAATTTATTTTTGACTTCAGAGATCTGGAACAATGGGGAATAGTACCACATCCTTAGTTACTTTCTTTTCTTTAGAAAATCTACTACAATGCATCTTGCCTTTGAAAGCTTTTAATTTTCCTCTCTCATGTTCATTAACTCAATACAAATTTCCATAACCCACTCTAATATCATTCATAACCCGCTCCTTTTAGGTTGGCAAAGGAACTTTGAAAAAACTGTGTTGCCTTAAGAAATGATGAATATTAGCAAAATATTAACCACAGAATCAGATATAACCTGGACGCCATTTGGTATCTCCCTATTTCTTTACATCTAGATAATATTGCTTCTAAATTTTTTCAAGCTCTTACAGTGCTACCATAAGTGGAGAGCTAAATTCATTCTCGAGATTTCTTTACTATATTATGATCTCTGGATCTCCCAATTCTTGGTCTGAAATTAGGTTCTATAAGTAAAAAGAAAAGAAATGTATTTTGCATTTCTTGCATCATATGTAATATAATCCACAATTGTCTGTAGATTCCAATTCACTGAACCCTAGAAAGAGGGCTTCCTCTCCTATGTTTTCTGCATCTTCCTTCAGAGATCAGAATGTAGGCTCCAAGAGCATAGTCTAGGAAGGAATAAACAATGGGGTTTATTTTCTTCTGGAATAAAATTGCTAATTTAACCTCAAAGGTCAAGCTATGACTTCAGGATTTTCAATATTTGGGAAGGACTGTGGAGAAGTCACTTTAATATGCCAAATTGATGACTATAATAGTAGCATTCCCTCCCTCCCATACGTAGGGACTTTGTAATCCACTTGCACATACAGTGTTACTTTGTCTCAAAACATCCTGAGACATTAGTCACTTAGGTAGTAATTTTCTACATAGAAATGGAGTTCTAGAAAGGAAAAATAACTTGCACAAAGTTACCTGGAAAGTTAACTGTAGATCTGAGATACAAACTGAAAGCTCCATCCATCATACCACACCACCTCAGTACCAACTTGCTGCAGCTGGCTGTCTACTAGCCTATTTTACTCTCTAGATTTATTTCTAATGATTCCCTTCCTCATATCCATATAGGGCACTAGCTCTAAGTAAACACTCTACTATTGTGCAAGGGGGTCCTTATACCTTATCCTATTAATACATTTTTTTAGATTCCTTCCAAAGAGCTCTCAAATCCATCCACTTATCCCTATTTCAACCATAGCTGTCATCTTATTCCGAGCTACCGTCATTTTCCACCTAGACTAATGCAGTAGCCTCCATATTGGTTTTATCACAGCCCTCTGGACGATCTCCAGTTCTTTCATGTCACCCTGGCTGCTTTCATCCACATCTACAAAAAATCCCTTCAATGGATTCCCATTGCTCTGAGGAAAAAATTCCTTAACAAGACCCACAAAGCCACAAGACTGGTCCTGTCTACCTCTCAAGCCTAATCTCACATCACTTTGTCCTTCATCCTTTGTACTTTTGCTACAATTGACTTCATATTCACTATGATTCAGCTGCTCAGGCTCTGAAATCAATCTGTCTGGGTGTGAATCCCAGTTCTCTTACTTACCTGGTGTGGGGAATGTCACCTTGGATAATTCTTTAACTTCTTTTTGCTTCAATTTTATTATTATAAAATGGGGAGTAATAATAGTAACCAACCATTGAGTTGTTGTGAGAACTAAATGAAATAATATAGAAAAATATGCTTAGTGCAAAAGATACAGCACTTGAGTTTGCTTATTTGATTAATTCTCCTCCCCGATGAGATTGATTTTTAAGTTAAATGAGAGCAGACACTATGTATGATCTTGATTACCTTGTATCATAAGTGCTTAGAATAGTACTGGACATTGTATCTTGATAAATGTTTATCAAATGAGTGAACAAAGGACTGGATTTAAGTTTCACAACAAAGCTGATGAAGTTGTTTGTGCCCCTTTATCTGCCAAGTAAATATCTCTTATTTTTTGGAGACCGGACGTGTAGATTATTGCCTCTCTGAAACTCTTTTGTGCTCTCTGGGGTGTTGGAGAACTCCTACTGAGATAATTCCACCTACTTTATACAAAGTTCTATAGTTACCTCTCTAACACTTTATATGTTAAGTATTTTTATAGATATTTCTCCGGAGAACAGAGTATTGACACTGAAAGATGAATTAGAGAAGGTCCCTTCCCTCTAAGCATTTGCAAGACAATTGAAGGAGACATCTGTATATTAATTCATTAGTTCCATGAAGTAGTGGTGATGCTATGGTGTTCCCTGGATAAGAGAGAGAAAAAAACCCTGAAAAGTTAAAAAATAAGTGTAATGATAGAGAAAAACTAGGGACAATGACTAATGTAAATAGTAACAGGAAAGGATTTTCTTTAGGTCAGCAATGACTTTGCTAAGACAGTGATATTTAGCTGAGACCTACAGACAGGAAAAAGGAGTCAGAAAGAGAAGTAAAGATGTTATTGTGGTCCCAAGCACAGCACAGAGATTGGCCCACTGAATATTCTTGATGTTTGCTATCAGAATGAAAAGTGAGATATGGTGGTGGGGGGGGGAGTAAAAATGATAAGCATCTTCACCATTATTTTAACATTTCCCAACTTCTCCAAAAAGTCTAAAATTGAACTATTATTTAAGACCTAACTCAAATTTATCTTCTCCCACCTTCTCCTATTTTGGAACTCATCACTCTCTCCTTGAACATCTGTAGCATTTGTTGGTAACCCCTGTAACTCGACTACTCTGGAACAAAGAGATTCAGTATAAATTAGAAATGTGCTTCTTGAACTTCCTAGTTGTGTGATCTTCTGCAGAAGTGTTGCAACTGATGAGTGTTGGCCCCATTTAAGGGTCCTCTGTTTAGTGAGTTTAGAAGATGAAATGGGTTACATAGACCAAGCCCCTGCCATCTTATTACGGCATGGTTTTCGGATGCCTTATATCACTACATTTCCCCTTTACCATGCTTGATTAGTCTTAGGATTGACACAAGAGGGCTTCCTAGCAATCCTGCTTAGCATTCTTCTTTTGTTTTGATGTCAATTAATCCATCAGCAGTTGAATCTTAGAAATAACTGATTTATTTATTGGAATTATTATTTTTATTTATTTATTTATTTATTTATTTGTTTGTTTGTTTCTTTATTTATTTATTATGTGTGAGGAAGATCAGCCCTGAGCTAACATCTGATGCCAAACCTCTTCTTTTTTTTTTTTTTTAACTGAGGAAGATTGGCCCTGAGCTAACATCCATATCCATGTTCCTCCACTTTTTATATGGGACGCTGCCACAGTGTGGCCTGACAAGCGGTGTATCGGTGTGCACCTGGGATCCGAACCTGCGAACCTTGGGCCACTGAAGCAGAGTGCGCACACTTAACCACTTGCACCACCGGGCCGGGCTCTGGAATTATTATTTTTAATTTCTTATCTTTAGCTGGAGATTCCTCAAGACTTCTGGGGTTGTTTTTTCTCCTGTTTTCCAAAGGCAAATGCTAATATTTTAAATCCTGGCTTTCTTCCATGTGCAACAAAGAAGTAAGGAGTCTGCAAGTCTTTTTTTTTTTTTTTATTGAAGGTTCAAGTTGAATCAGTTTTTAAGGTGTCAATTCTCCAAAAACTTATCTATAGATCTATAGATTTATAGCAATCCCATCCAAAGTTTTCTTTGTAGATATCAACAAGCTTGTTCTAAAATGTATATGGAGGGCCGGCCCTGTGGCTTGGTGGTTAAGTGTGCGCGCTGCAATGCTGGTGGCCCGGGTTCGGATCCCGGGTGCGCATCGAGGCACCACTTCTCCGTCCATCCTGAGGCCGAGTCCCACATACAGCAACTAGAAGGATGTGCAGCTATGACATACAACTATCTACTGGGGCTTTGGGGGGAAAAAATAAAAATAAATAAAATCTTTAAAAAAAAAAATGTATATGGAAAGGCAAATGAACTAGAAGAGCCAAAACAAGCTTGAAAAAATAGCAAAGCAGGAAGAGTCACACTAAGTGATTTCAAGATGCGCTATATGGTTACAGAAATTAAGACAATGTGGTACTGACAAAAGAATAAACATATAGATCTGTGAAATAGATTATAGAATTCAGAAATTGACATGCAAAAATATAGTCAATTGAATTTTGGCTATAGAGAAAGATAGTCTTTTCATACAAAAGAGTACATATTGCATGATTTTATTTAGGTGAAGTTCTAGAGCAAATTTAATCTATAGTGAGAAAATCTGCTTCTGGGGCCATGAAAGTGTTGTTTGACTTGTAAGGGACATGAGGAACATTATGAGGTGATAACATTCTAATTATTGATAAGGGGTATGTTAACATAGGTTAATGCTTGTCACAATTCCTTGAACGTGTATTGAGAATTTTACATTTTATCACATTTAAGTTTTACAGCAAAGAAAAATAACTGTAAACTCAAAAAAAGCAATAGAACATGTTAAGTATCTGCCAAAATAGTCTATGATGGGAATTTGCAAGAACAAAATATTGTTAAACACACAGGCAAGATCCAAAATAATTCCTTGGAATAGAACCTTTCTTACTTAGGAGACATTATTTATATCTCTATAAGATTTTTTTTCCAGTTAGGGATTTCATATAGAGAATAGGATGTTGAGAAATTGGAGCAGGTCCACAGAATATCGACAGAAAGATTAAAGGGATAGAAAATAGTACTGGTGATGAAAGATAAAAGGAACTTGGGTTATTTTGTGTAATTTCCAGAACAGAAGTTGAGAGACTGCTTAACAGCCAACTTCTCCATTTATAAGGGAAATGTGTTGTGTTCATTGAGACCCATGAAACTATTGGGAACTTCGAGCTCATCTAATCCAGCCTCCTTTCTTACAGGTGAAAACATTGATACCCAGAGATCAGATGCGACTTGCTGAAGATTCTGTAACTCATTGATGGTTGGGGGTGGGAATAGGACTCAGTATGATTGCAACTCCAGATATCAAACTAAAAATATCAAGACACATTATTCCTGCAAATGTGAGAACTCAGTGATGAAGTCTCAGGAAATGTAAGTCTATTAATACAGAAATATGAAATCTATTTGAAGAATATCATTTTCTCAATGCTTCTTTTATACACCTCTATTCCCAGTTCTCTATCCTCTCCTAACTGTCCCTGAAGAAAGAATTCAAAGTTACTATAAACTTACCTCTAGTTCTAGGGTGAGCGCCATGATTGGAATGAGTGGGTTAGTCATAGTTTTTGGCTTAGCTAATCTAGGCCTGATTCAACTGCTACCATGGCTTCCCCTAGACATATTGGCTGGTTTCAACTATAGTTCAACTATAAGGAAAGTCAACTCCTTTCCTCACAATCTTAAACATAATGACTTTCTCCTTTTGGACATTATGCAACAGAGACATGAAGTTTATGTCTTCTACTGCCATTTTTCAACCATGAAGGAAGCCTCTTTGAGTGTTTAACCAAAAAACAGAATCACATTGAGCCAAGAAACTGGCAAAAAAAAAAAAATCTCACAACCTTGATCAAATTACACCTAAATTCACTCTGAATATTTAAGTTACATGATCTACTAAATTCTCTGCAATTTTAAACTTATTATTCATTGAGTTTTCTGGATATTTACAATAAGGGCATTCAAAATAATATTAGCCAGAGGAAATATTTCTTTTGAAGAATAGATTACAGAGAGTTATTTATTTCTAACGATTTAATTACTGAAATAGATAACTAATATTTATTGTAAAGTGCTATGCACTTTGTATACATTATCGTGTTTAATCCCGACAGCAACCCTCTGAGGTAAGCAATACTATTATCTTTATTTTACAAATAAGAGAACTGTGGCCGAAAAAAATGCTTACAAAGGGTTGTGCTTATGTTCACACAGCCAAAGTGTGGCAGTTGGAATTTGGCCCAGATCAGTTTAATTCTAGGGCCATTGCTAAGCACTTCTGCTTCACATCGTCAGTGAATGGAAGGTGCGTATGGTACAAAGCAGTTATTTATTGACATACAGATATTTGAAATTCCACCTAAGTCTTGGACTTTACAAGTCTCTGGGGCACTTTCATTTCATATGAGAAGAAAAGGAGGAAGAAGAAGGAAGCAAAGAAAACAAAACTCGACTTTTCCTTTCATGTCAAAGAGGTTCTCACCTCCTTTGGTGGAAAGAAAATATGTTTTTTTAGCCTTTAAAAGTACCAGGAGCACAGTGGAGGCATATATGTCTAGTTATACTCACACTGTTCTCCATGTCAGACCACCCCACATTCACGTCCAACCTCATCTATTGGCATCGCTTCACCAGTGGATGCACCCTCCTATTGAGAAGCATGGAGATCTTCCACTTCAAACACTGCCATTTGGAGAATGAAATGCCTGGTCTTCTTCCCGTAATGCCTTGCCAACAGATGGGACCCCATGGGGGATTCATTACTGAATCCAAAAATGTGACATCTAAGGAGACATTCATCCACTAGATGATTCACAGCAACAGAACGTTAATACTCAGCTAACCTTTCTTTCAGCAATTTCAACCATCTGAGACTTTTACAGTTTTAAGACTAAGACTTCAGTGGTTGATTATGGTGAAGCATAGATGTTTCAAGAGTGTAATAACCATAACAAAGACATTTTACTAGAAATAACTATTTACTCTTATATGAATTGACAAATATTTATAAGTTAATTAAAGGAAGGTAGAATTAACATTATAGTATTGCATTGTATGGCAGCCATTTTTGTCTAGTGGTTAAGATTCGGCACTCTCACCACCGTGGCCCAGGTTTGTTTCTAGGTCAAGGAACCACAACACCCCTCTGTCAGTTGTCATACTATGGTGGCTGTGTGTTGCTGTGATGCTGAAAGCTATGCCACTGGTATTTCAAATACCAGCAGGGTCACCCATGGTGGACAGGTTTCAAGGGAGCTTCCAGACTAAGACAGACTAGGAAGAAGGACTTGGCCACCCACTTCTGAAAAAATGGGCCGTGAAAACCCTATGAATATGCAGACAGAGAATTATCTGGTATAGTGCTGGAAGGCACAGGAACCCTGCAAAAAAGACTGAGCAGGGCTCCACACTGCTGTAGACAGGGTCACTAGGAATCGGAATCCACTTGAGGGTACTAACAACAACAAATTGCATTTTATCTCAACACTCTTTTTTTAATGTACCTCAATAGGGATCCTATTACTTTTCTTTTCTTTGTCTTCTTCCAGCAAAGTCCTGAAATTTTCTATTGATCCCATATACTTATTTCGTAACTGGCCACCTTAATGAACCTAGCTATTCAAATAGATTTTTGGTTCATTCTCTATGTTTTTTTGCGGCAGATATGCATATTATCTGTAGGAAATGATGATTTTTGTCACCCTTCCAAATTTTATTCTTTTTATTTTGCTTTGTTTTTGTTTTAGCTACGTGTATTGGAGGTAACCTCAAGAACCTTGTTTAATGATAGTACCGTAAAAATCTCAGTCACGCTCCTGTTTTTATTTAAGGCAACCTCTATGATACTATAAATCAGTAACAAACAGGTATGTTGTGTTTTATGAAGGAGCTATTTCTCTATGACTACTTTACTAAGGTTATTATTATAATTATTTTAATCAAGAAAGAAGTTGATGTTTCTTTGCTGATTTCTTTATGGGTTCTAGATGTTTCTTAAAAAAATGACAGGAAGAGGTTTGTCAAGTTTCCTGTTTGGTACAGGCCCTAGGACTTGTGTGAGGGGATGGAGAGTTGAAGTATAAAATACTATTTCTTGCTACTCTTCATATCTGAGCAGTCTTAGCTCTGTTACACAAGCCATAGTGCCCTCCTGCCCCCATTCCATCAATAGATGCCATTTGAAAATTCATCTGGGAATGTGTTTATACGTCTGTCACTGTTAGTTTATTGTTGAGATGTGATTTTTATTCTTTTTCCATGTCTTCATAAATATTTTTAAAGGGACACTGAAAGGCTGTATCAAAACCTGGTGGAGGCATGACATTTTAAGCTGCAATACTGGTCATTTCTCAGCCTTTTATCACCCTTATAATCTTCAACTCCTTTTAGCAGGAAAAATCTATATGGTCTTGGAGATTGGGCTTCTGGGTTGGCATGTCTGCTGATATTCAACTTATTATGCAAAGTGTCCAAAATACTTACTTAGCTCAGGAATTTAAGTGAAGAAATTGCACAGGTGGCTTTGGGATGGTGTACTAGTCTCTCTCTCTCTTTCTGAAAGACAAACAATAAGTTCCAGAGACAACATATAAGTTACCCACCCCAGTACCTTCAGGCAATCATTCAGTCAATGAATATTTTGGGCACCAGCTGAGCACCAGACATTCTGCTAGGCACCAAAGACACAAGACTGAGCAAAGAGGACATAGTCACTTCCCTAATAGAGACCAGATGAGAAACAAAATGACTAGTAAATAAACGTGTTTCTCTGCTTTAATCTGTAATTACTAACAATGGGAAGTACTTTAAAGGGAAAGAACTGTACTCAGAATTGAATAGCAACAGGATCATGCATCAGTCAGGGTTCTGGTAGGAAATAAAAGACACACTCCGATTGGGACCAAAAAAAGAGAATGATCGGAGGGCCATTTTCAAAGGTGTGGGCAGTGTGGAGGAAACCACAGAAGGCAGTGCAGAACCTTGGAACTAGTAGCAACTGTAGTTCTGGAAGGGGAGGGGAAGGAATGGTTTTCAAGACCTGGAGACAGAGACGGTTGGGCAGCAAGGGCCACCTGACACAACACAGCAACCGGAGAAGACAGGAGAATGACAACACTGGCTTCTCTCTGCCCTTGCTGTGTGTTCTTCTGGTGCTCATTATGGACTGGATTCAATAGGAGGCGTAGGGCAAGGGGGCTTTGACTGCATATACACACAGGTCAGCTTCCTTTGGAACAGAGTAGGGTGTGGATGGATGGGGAGTGGATCTGGAGGAAGAGATGAAAGATGCAAAGCACAAGGAATTGACTTAATCCAAGGGGTTAGGGAAATTGGAAAGTCAGAAAGTCCTGGATCAGAGGCTAGACATTCATGACATTGTAACGTTGAGCCAATTACTCATCCTTCCCCAGACCCAATGTCATAATCAGAAAGTTATTAATAATAATAATAATATTATCTACCTCTCAGGCTTATTGTGAGCATGAAAGCAAGAATGGATATAAAGCCCTTAGCATTGTACCTGGCCAATATAAAAGGCTACGTGTTAAATATTATCATTAATAGTAGTTCATTATAGTTGATACTACTTTTTCTGCTCTTGTTGTTAGCAGTAGTCATAAGTGTCTTCTAGTTTTCCTGGATATAAAGGCAGTAAGTCAAAGGGTAGACCTGGTGCACTTCAACTGAATTGAGTGAAAGAGGCTGATGCCACTTCTAACAGAGGAATGTACCGTATGCATTTTTATAAATTACTAGTTTATTATGCCAATTCCTGTCCAAGACAATTGTGAAATTGTACATAGATAGTCAATTGTTTTAAATTAAACAAATATAGCCTCAACCTGAAAGCAGTTACAGCTTGGCCTGGAAGGAAGGATTACACAAAGCAAACAAAAACTTTTGATTATCCATTATGATGCAAGATCATATGACACATACTTTATTTGATTGTTACAACACACAAGAATCATGCAACATGAGTATTTATGTATACGCCTCTGTACACGTATGTGTGCGTCTATGCCTATGTCTGTATACACATGCAAAAACACACATAAGTTAATGTACAAAGCATAATCAACTTTTCCTGCCACCCTCCCACCACCTCCATCCTCCAGAGACCTAGAAGGCAAAAGTGGAGGATCTCTAGGCAGAGAGGAGAGTTCCCACTTACCTACATACTTGGTATGGCTTGATGCTTTTAAAAGTTGAAATGGTAAATGATTTACATTTCCTCTAAAATTACTTTTGCCTTTAAAGATGATTACTTGTATAAATTAATTTTTTAATGGAGGAGGGTGAGCAAAATGGATAGGGCAACTAATGCATCCTACTTTTTATACCAATTTTCTATCTCAAAGTAAAATTTAATTTAAGTTCTTGAGGCCTTCAGTGTTAATGAGTATTTATTCCTCTTTTTCTTACATAAAAAAAAGATGAGCATTTTTAGCGTGATTAAAGTTGATGACAATCTCATTTACATAATTACAATCTATAGCTTATAAAAATGTATTCAAAATAATGTTCCTGTGTGTGTGTGGTATGTGCATTTTTTTTTTCCAGAAAAGAAGTGGAGGAAAAAAATGGAGATTTGTTTGATAGAGAGAGCCTTTCATTTTCTAATATCTTCTTCTTGTAAATCGGGCTTGAGGAGATATACTATGTGAATAACGTTCAGTCCTATGACCCTCAGCATCCTTGTCTGCCATATGCAGACGATCATACCTACTTGACAGGGTTGTTGTGAGGACCAAGTAAGATAATTATAGAAAGAAAAATATTAGCAAGAACAGAATCTGAATAATATTTAGCGAGATCTTTATAATTCCCAAAAAATGATGCAGGTGTTGAGAGCTCAGGCACTGAGGTATGACAGGCTTAAGTTTGAATCTCGGCTCTGGCTCCGTTGATTCTGTGACTGAACACGAGGTGCGTGAACTCTGTACCTTTTGTTCCTTCATCCTTAAAATGGTATACCCGTAGATCCTACCTCACAAGATTTCAGTAAGCCAATGTAGTAAATGCTGAGCACAGCGTCTGGCACATCATAAGGTCCCAATAAATATTGTCTCTTATTATTGATGATATTGTTGTTGAACAGGGCAATTGAAGACAGAAAGCTTTGAACGTATGTCCTTTCTATATCCTTTTGGAATGAATTTTCTGGGACACTGAATCTCCATGCCTTTACCACAGGACCTGAGCAAGGTGTAAAAGAGTTAGCTGGCTGGGTTAGATCTTACTCTATTATTATTTCCAGCATCTACAATGACCGAATCCAAATCTGTGACATAAATGTGACAAAAAATAAGTTGCTGAGCCTTACATCCAATGTAAAGTGTAACCCATTAAAAGAAGCACCTGGAGAAGATGTTTCATGTAGGTAATCTGGTTTCACCATGGGCTTCATTATCATGTGCCAGATCGTTTCTCACTAATGTAAGTGTGTATAAAGCATTTGACTCCCTCTAAGATAGTTGTAGCTTTAGTATATTCAGCTTATAAAATTTGAAATTCTCTCTACAATCCTATTTCAACCCCACAAACATGGTGAGGAACACAAAGCTTAGCATCAAGTGACACAGAAAGAGCATCTACTCCCACACCTCTTTGATTCACACCTAATTTTTTCACTATACTTGATAGAAAATCCAAGTTTCCTGACTTCCAAGGCTGCATAGAGTAATCGACATGACCATGAACTTGGTGTGATAGAGATGTGAGCTTGTGTTTCTTCTTTCCTGTCTACTGGCTGTCTGATCTTGAATTAATTATTTAAACTGACTGTCCTCATCTGTAAGAAGATGATAATGGTTCCAATATCACAGGCTATTGCAAGGATTAAATTCAATCATGAGTGTCAAGTCCTTTCTACAGAATAAGTCATCAATAAATGGTGGCTTTCTAAGCCTTGGTTATGCTAAGTTCAAATATGGTGTTATGAGTGAATAAACTTTATTCTGCATTTCCCATTACTGACATTCTACAAGTCATTGAAAAAATATATATGTTCTCTAAAAATACATATTATGCCATCCTTATTACTATTATTTAACCAAAAGTATGGGTCAACTTTGAAACAGATGGTGAATAATTTGAATGGGATTAGTGGAATCCTGATATTGATTACTTGTTAAAATTTAACATTTTTCACAAATGTGATTCTTTAGATAAGCTTGGTAATCTATCTTTAAAAATTTGACAAACATTCCCTTGAGACAAATTCATTCCATTTACACCAGCTGATAGTAAGAGTAAGCATTTGCTGTCATTTTTCTTAATGAAAAATCAAAATGCGACTCATAAAATTTACCAGGCAAACATGACTTTATAAAGGAAGGGTTTTTAGTTCCCTAAAGTCCTAAAGGTGATTTTGTAATGTAGGCATTGTTCTGGAAATCTTTGTTTACTTCCTGTTGTGTTTAATTTTCCAATCAAAATTTTCACCTCTGATCATATTAGTATGTATGAAGGGCTGATGGCTGCTGATACGGCATAAAAGCTTCAGTTCATTTATTTATGTAAAATAATCATGTTATCAAACACACACATTTCGCACATGGGAGTCATTCTGTTGGCTCAACTCTCTATGTTAAAGTTTTAGTATAAACTCTTGGAATGTTACGTTTTAAATAGCATTTTATGTAGCACCTTTAATAACTTTCAAATTATTTTTTACATGTGTTTGCCGTATTTTTTCTCTCCCAAAATTTCTACCGAGAAAGACATTAGCCCCATTAACCAATGGGGAAGTTTATAATTGATACAAAGTCACCTGACTAATAAAGGGCAGAGTACAATCTATAGCTCAGGTTTTTTGCTGTATTATGTTGAATGCCATTTCTACCTAAACATCCATTATAACTCCTTCCAATGCACATTCCTTTACCTTTGTGTGTTTGTTCAGACGTAACATGGACTCATTGCAAAATGACTTAAACGTAAAAGGAAAAGGAAAAATATGATCATATCTCATAACAAGCAGCCCTATATAAATACGTGTTAACACTAGTTAATCAGAGGTTCGATGTCACTAAGTATCTGTCCTCTATCTTTCTGCCTTATCATGCTCTAGAAATGACTTTGTTCCTTAGGCTAGTCCCCCCTCATGGTCAAAAGATGGCCAGCAGAGATGTAAGCAAAAGTCTGCTTCATCAGAAGAAACAGTTGATCTTGAAGGCAAATTACTCTGAGAGATTATTGTAAACAACATCAACACAATCTACTCAACACTGAAAGCTAAAATCCAGTCATTATTGGGAGGATTTAATTAAATGAAGTTCCTTTCACAGGCAGATTTTAAAAAGACATAACCTGATTTCTGAAACCAATAAAAATCTAAGAAACCAAAGACATTGTTTTTTCATTTATTCACATCATAAAAACAGATGCAATAAATGGTTAGGACCATCTGAAGATATTTTACAAGCTGTTCCATCTGCTTTCTTGGCATTCTACCCAAGCAGTGTGGGTGGTTCTGAGTTGAGTCATCTCTATCTATCTAATACTTGCATAACTTGGCATGAGATGGAACCATTTCTTTTTACCTTTTTTTATGGCCTGGAGTGGATTGGAGGGGGGCATTTATTTTGTCATTGTTTTCACTTCTAAGTCAAGGGGAAAAAATTTCTTTCTAATGCACTTGTTCAATGTCTCAGAGTGCCTTGGCTGGTAATTTCCTTAAAAAAGTCATTTTAAGGGTTCCCCTGGAGGTAAGATAGAAGTTGTAATCTGTTGGTTGCTTGCCAGCATAAATCTTTTGACTGGTTATGTCCATGTACTTATATACATCTTACAATTGCTCTGTCCCTGATATATTAGAAGTAAAATATGTGCTGATATTCACCAGGAAAAAAACAAAACTTCTCATCTGATATTTACATCCTTCCTTTTCAAGGAAAATTTCATACATCAAATTTCACTCAGATAGCAGCTTTTGGCTATATATAATGTGAGGACATGAGAAACAAGCATGGATTCAGGCTTAGACAAAAGTAGGAGCTTATATGAATCATCTTTAGATAATCTTATAATTTTCAAATCTTTGTTCCATTCATTATAACACCCTGAAAGGTATATTAGATAAGATATTAATTTTTTTATATTTCATATGTAAATTTGGGGGCCTGGAGATGTCATTATTTGCCCAAGAGTACAGATATTGGAATTGCAATAAAATTTTTATTGCTTTACTGATTTTTAATGTCTCTATACAAAACTAAGTATCAGTTAGGCAAGGCATGAATAAAGTATCTGAGAAGAGAGTCTAGTGGTTATACACAGATCCCCCTTCAAGAATGAGGCACTCAGTCTTCCAAATACCTGGAGTGGCATCAGCTGACAGCTTAATTTCTCTCTAGAAATTTACCCTTAGCCAAAAAGAGCCGCTTCTTCTGTGGTCATGCCTGTTCTCCAGGGACACTCTATATCCATATTTTGGTCGTTATGGGGGTAAAGATGTCTAGTTTCTTTGCCCCAAAGCATGACAACTCGGAAAGTTCATCCCAAGTCCAGAGCTCCCCATGGAATCAGCTGATGCCTTTGCTGTGAATGCACTGCAATTAAATCGCTCCAGCCCTCTGTCTGATCATACTTCCATCACTTTCCCGTAAACTTTCTACATGCAAATCTCCTTCTTAGAATCTGTCTTAGGTGCTGCCAAGAAGAATCATGTTTTGAGAAAGGACTTTGGAGCTGGACCATCCACAAGACAGCTGATAATAATCACCCCATCACTAGTGGTACATGAAATATGGATAGTCCCTTTAGCATGCTACAGTTGTTGCAATTACAAAATTTTTCAATCATAGTAACAATGGATAAGATATTAGTGAAGGAAAGTGTGCTAGCAAGGGCAATGTCTCAGTTATTTGAAAAACTTTGGGAGGCAGGGAGGAGAGTAATTATAGGACAATGGAATCAGATGGATAAAGGACTAAATTTGAATCCAGAAGACAATTAGCAGTATCTTGAGAAACTCTCATCCCATGCAATCAAAGAACAGAAAGTAATTCAGGTGCAGCCTAGGACTTAATTAAAAGAATAGCAGAATATTAGAAGAAGCTGAATTTTCCATCTCAGAAAGTCTATTATTCCAGGATCAGTGTCTTGACTTGGAAGACAAGGATGATCTGAAGATATAGGATGACCTCTTGTTGGATGTATCCAAAAATCTTGAATCCTCAGATACCTCACAGTGCTCTGGGCTTATAGAAATATATAGAAGTTGTCCACTGTACCCAGTTAAGGAAGACACTCCACTTTTCTTTGACAAAATTACAGAGGACTTTGCCTACAAAACCATAAAAAAGAATACATCTCAGGGTCTACTTTTACTTCCCTCTTGGCCATCAGATCAACAAGCTGGATCACGTCACAACAAAATTTGGCTGGATAAGGGCTAGGCCTCCTAGAGGAAGAAAGGGAATATACCCAAAAGGAGGTGCAGGACCTAGCCAGCACGTACTAGCAGAAAACAGGAGAGTTTTATGAGACTTGGTCTTGAAGATGCTGGAATTGAGGAGACCATAAATTTGTATAAGAGAGGGTTTAATGTTCCCTGATATACATTTTAACACTTCTTTTTCTAGTTTCCTAATGTGGAAGCTTAGAGTATTGATTTTAGATCTTTCTTCTTTTCTAATGTATGCTTTTGATGTTATAAATGTCCTTTTTCTTAACAGCTTTATTGAGATGTAATCGATATACAAAAACTTACATATATGATGTATTCAACTTGATGAGTTTGAACATATGCAAACACCCATTATACCATCAACACAATCAAGGTAATAGACATATTCAGCACCTCTCAAAGTTTCCTTGTGTCTCTTCATTGTTTTGTTTAGAAATATGAACACTTCATGTGAGATCCGTCCTCTTAATAAATTTTGAATTGCATAATACAATATTGTTAACCATAGTCACTATGTTGTACAGCAGATATCTAGCACTTATTAATGTAGCATAACAGAAACTATATACCTATCGAAGAACAACTTCCCATTTCCCTCACGCACTTGCCGCTTGGCAAATATTATTGTGTTCTCAGCTTCTATGAGTTTGACTATTTGAGATACTTCATATAGGTGGAATCATGCAGTATTCTTTCTTCTGTGACTGGTTTATTTCACTTAGCATATTGTCTTCTAGGTTCATCCATATTGTCACAAATGCAGGATTTCCTTCTTTTTTTAAGGCTGAATAACATTCCATTGTATGTGTGTACCACACTTTCTTTGTGAATAAGGCTGCAATGATCATGGGAGTGCAGATATCTCTTTGAGATATTACCCTGATATCAAAGCCAGATAAAGACACTACAAGAAAATAAAACTTCAGGCCAATACTCTTGATGAACATAGATGCAAAAATCCTCAACAAAATACACATCATGGATTGTTTTGTCCTCTTGGAGAATTGACCTCATTATCATTATATAATGGTTCTCTTTATCCTTGATAATTTTTGTTGCTCTGAAGTTTGTTTTGTCTGAAATTAATATAGTTACTCCAACTTTCTTTTGATTAATGTCAGCATGGTATAGCTTTCTCTGTCTCTTTATTTTTAGTCTATCTGTGTCTTATATATAAAGTGAGTTTCTTGTACACAACATATAGTTGTGTCTTGTTTTTTTCTTTTAATCCATTCTAAAATGTGTCTCTCTTTTAATTGGTGTATTTAGACCATTGATGTTTAAAATGATTATTTATATAATATCAACTTTATTTGGATTAAAACCAACTTTACATTTTTTTACTATTTTCTATTTATCACTCTTGCTCTTTGTTTCTTTGTCTTCCACTCTTTTTCTGCCTTCTCTGATATTAATTGAACATTTTATTTGATTCCATTTTTTTCTCCTCTCTGACCACATGAATTATACTTCTTTTTACTTTTTTTGGTGGTTGCCCTTGAATTAGCAATATATATTTACAACTAATCCACATCATCTTTTAAATGATGCTATAACACTTCATGAGTAGTGCAAGTACCTTATAACAGAGTATTCTTAAATCCTGTCTTTGTAACTTTTCTGTCATTCATTTCACTTATACATATGGTATAATTGCCAAATACTTTGTTGCTGTTATTATTTGAACAAATTCTTATCTATTAGATCAATTAAGAATAATAAAATATTTTACCTTCATTTATTCCTTCTCTAGTGCTTTTTATTTTTTTCTTTGGATCCAAGTTTCTGATGTATGTTGTTTTCCTTATTTCTGAAGAATTTCTTTTAGCATTCCTTGCAAAGTAGATCTACAGGCGACGTCTCCTCAATTTTTGTTTGTCTGAGAAAGTCATTATTTCCCCTTCGCTTCTGAAGGATAATTTCACTGGATACAGGATTATAGATTGGTGATTTTTCCTTTCAACACTTTAAATATTTCACTCCACTCTCTTCTTGCTTCCATGGTCTGTGAAGAGAAGTCCAGCGTAATTCTTATTGTTGTTCTTCTCTAGGTAAGGCCTCCTTACCCTCGGCTTCTTTCCAGATTTACTCTTTGTCTTTGATTTTCTGCAGTTTGAATATGATATGCTAGGTATAGTTATTTTGATACTTATCCTGCTCGGTGTTTTCTGAGCTTCCTGGATCTGCGGTTTGGTTTCTAACCTTTGGTAATCGTCCCAAAGTTCTTGGGTCTTTGGTTCTTCCTTTTATATTCTTTTTTCTCTTTGTATTTCAGTTTTAGAAATTTCTATTGCTATTTCTTCAAGTTTGCTGATTCTTTCCTTTGATGTGTCCACTCTATTGATGAGCTCATAAAGACTTTCTTCCTTTCTGTTACAGTGTTTTTTATTTCTAGCATTTTCTTTTGATTCTTCCTTAGAGTTTCTGTCTCTCTACTTACATTACCCATCTGTTTTTGCACTTTGGTACACTTTTTCCATTATAACTCTTAGCATATTAGTCAAAGTTTTTAAATTCCCAGTCTGATAATTCCAACATCTTTGACATAACTGAGTCTGGTGCTGATTCTTGCTCTGTCTCTTCAAATTGTATTTTTTTTTGTTTTTATTATACCTTGAAATTTTTTTATTGAAAGCTCTACATGATATACCGAGTTAAAGTATCTGAAATAAGTAAGTCTCTAGTGCGAGGTTTTAGTTTATTTGGCTAGGAATTGGGCTCTATGTACTGTTTGCTGCAACTGTAGGTATCAGAAGCTAAAATTTCCACTGGGGTTCTTGATTTTGCCTCTCTTATTATTCAGGAGCCCTATTGATGTGGTAGTAGTGTGTGTGTGTGTGTGTGTGTGTGTGTGTAGTGGGGGAAATATTCTATGGTCTTATGATCAGGTTTCAGTCTTTTAGGGAGCCTGTGCTCATGGGTTGTGATCCTCATAAATGCTCCTGTTTCTTCCCCCTTAGATGTGGCAGGAGGGCAAAAGAGTCTGGAGTTGGATATTTGTCTTCTCCAAGGCGAGTTAGACTCTGGTAAAATAAGTTCTTCTATTTCAGAATGATGACTTGGCTCCTCAACCTACAGATCTTCACTATGAGAACCTGGTTGGGTTCCTGGAGTAAAATTCAAAAAAAGAGTAGGAGCCCCACTAAGACTGGGTCCCCTGGTGTTTTTAACTCTCTAGCTCATGCACATTGAGCCTCTAACAATTTGGCAATTATAGTTTATGTTTTCTACCTAAGTACTGGTTCCTGTGGGGCCTTCTCTTCTTGGGTTTCTGCTCCAGTAAGTTGTGATTCTTTGCATCTACCAAACTGTCTTTCCAATTTGGAGGGCAGTGGTTTGCCCTGTGACCTCAATTCTTTGCTGGCTCTAAGGGGAGTTGATAATTTTCAGTTGGTTCAGCTTTTTTCTTATTGATAGGACACGAGTGATGACTTTCAAACTCTTTACATGCCAGGTTGGAATTTGCAAGTCTCCCTCAGGTTTTAGTAGTAAGAAATTCAGTGCTTCCTTCACAAAACCATTTCGTGTTTATTTTATTAACACTCAAGTACTTTAGCTAAACATTCTTTTTTTTTGCCAATAGAAGCCTAGAGCAAAGTTTTTGTTGATTGAAAAATTGAATCACACTTTATGATAAGCCTATTGCATAGGGACATTACACCTACTTTATTCAATTTTACTTTATCTTTAATACTATATTTAGTTTGTGTTAATGTATACACCTGTGCAGACTGCCTCAATTTTTAAAATTAAATTAAGAAGTTTGCATTTCATCTCTTGTTAAAAGTTAGTAGAAAGGGCCAAGTTTCATGTAAAGAAAAAAAAGGAGAAAACAAAAAAAGTGTATTTACCGGAACGTTGTAGGTTTTGGTTTTAACCCTGAGCTTGATTATCTAACTCACATTAGACAACTCAAATCACTTCTCTACACATCAGTTTCTTCACCTGCAAAATGGGGAGTTAAACTGAGGGACATTAGAAATCTAGTAGAGTTCTCTCACCTTCATTTGAATGGATATTTCACAAAAGATGAAGAAATAAGGATAAATCACCAAATTTCCACTAAATTTGTGACTTCCACCACATTACAACATTACTTAGAGGAATAATTGTGTCTATTAATATTTAATCCAAGCCTATACTCAAGCAATGTAATATTTATTACAGAAACTCAGATTATACTTTCTACCTTTCCTTAGAATAAAGGAGAAACAACCTATCCAACAGATCTTTTTGTGTTCTTTTATCACCTGACATTTCCTTTTTTTTTTTTTTTTGTGAGGAAGATCAGCCCTGAGCTAACATCCATGCCCATTTTCCTCCACTTTATATGGGACGCCACCACAGCATGGCTTGACAAGTGATGCGTTGGTGTGCGCCCGGGCTCTGAGCCTGTGACCCCAGGGCCGCCAAAGCGGAATGTGTGCACTTAACCACTACGCCACCGGGCTGGACCCTAGAATTCCTTCTAAGTTCTAAAAAAAAGTCCAATTGTATGCCCCAGAATTTAGGGAAGCGATAAATACTATAGAATCATTAAACTAGAATTATTAAGGGTTGTACATGAGGCTTGCTTTTGAGGTATATGTGTGGGGAGAGGGGATTGTGGGTAGCAAAAATATATTCTATCTAATTATATCACATGTACCTTAAACTTTATAAACGTTAGTGCATTTAATTTATATAAATAATATATGGAATAATCATTCTGAATTGTAGTCAGCATGGGAAGATTTGGAATCAGCCTTTTGATTTTGTTTTTCCATTTTTTCCCTTTTCTAACCCAAGAAATTCCTAAGTCACTAATGAAAAAGCACTTGGGTCTAATTCAATTTCCACGTAGTTAAGCAATATCAGAAATGCCAAACTACTGAACTTCAACTTAACTTAAAAACCATGCCCTGAACACTGCATAGGCTAATGGTCTGCTTCATTCTTTTCTCTACCAGATCGCCCCCATTACATTTCCATTCCTTTATAAAACAACGTTTCTTCTAGACGAGCACCCCTGCAAGGGCAGGCAGGGAGAACAGCTTCATCTATTAAGGTGACACAGTTAATCACCTTTGACAATATTCATTTGTGGCTGAAGTGAAGCATTTCCAGACCAGAAATGACCCTTTAATATTACAGTGCTATTAACACCTAGATCCACAAACGCAGAGATTTTGACCAAGGATGCTGAAACCCATTTCAAAATAAATCATTTTATGCCTGGATTGGATAAGTCCACATTAAACATTAACACAAACTTTTCAAGGCATATATAAATACGAATAATGTTCTGCAAAGCTTCCTTCAAGTAGTATGCAGTAGAAAAGGTATGAACAACCAAGGAGTGAGAACTTTAAGTATATTCAGTTCACTTTTAATACAAAATGATCATATAAAAATATTAATATGTTCTTGCTGCTGCCTTCAGACTTGTGAGGGAGACATTTAAATAGATAACTCCTACTTACCCATAGACAAATGTTTAGGGCTACGAGAAACTTGCAAAACATTGTGGTAGAGCACAAAATAAGGCCACTTCACCCAGGCTGAAGGGTTCATACATACTTCCTAGAGGAGATGGACTCTGAGCTGAATAACAAAGAACAAAGAGTAGCCATTCAAGTGAAGAAGTGAGGGCAGGACGTTTTAGTGTGGGAATGTGCAGAGAAACCATTAGAAATGGAACAAGTAGACTATTTGGAGTAGTCCAAAAACTGAACAATGGTGAGATACAAGACTGGAATGAAAAATAGGGGCCAAGTCTTAGAAAGCTTGGTATATCACACTGAGATGCTTGGATTTTATCCAGTAAAGGATGACGTTTATGCAGTATGAAAGAAGTGAAAAGAATGATTGCTCATGAAATTCTGTGTGTCTCAAAGTGTTCTGCCAAACTCTGATCATTGATCCTACCTCCAAAATAATAGAATTATAAGGAAGCTTGTGGATAAATAAAAATCTTCCTTACTCTTTACAGATGAAGAAACTGAGATCTAGAGAAAGAGGAAAGTGATTTGCTCTAAGTCACACAGCAAAATGGTGGAAAATGTTTGGCTGAAATTGGAATCTCTAAAATCTAAGCCTAGGATACTTTTCATCCAAAAGAGATCTTTCTCATGATATATTTAAATCTAATGTAAATGTGACAGTCCATTCTAACTCAATGCAAAAGATACCGTTCTCTCAATTGAAATGAAACGAAATTTAGTAAATTAGCTGAACACTTTGAAAGTATTAATTCTAGGAAAGAACCAAGAAGCATGCATGCTATATTTCACCAATTCAGAACGTAAAATTACTAGCAAGAAGCCAAATTGGACGTCAGGAGAGAAGAGTTCTGTTAAGCTGGCAGCTAAATGGGTGATCTTAGGTAACAAGTTACCTTCTGCCTTGTTTTGCTAATCCGTACAGTGGAGTTAAATCTAGACCACCAGCACTATCCAACTACATAGAGGTTGTAAGGGCAATATGTGATAATAGATGTAAAACTATATATTTAAAACTCAAAGTTCCATGTCAGTGTTTCTCAATATGGTGCATGCCCTACTGGGACTACATGACATGATTTTAGGTGGTAAAGGAAAACATGTGTGCAAGATATTATATTGCCTCCCAGCTCCAAATCCACCCTTCTTTGTCTTGATTTATTATGTCAGCTAGAATCTGTAAATATTTCTCCTTTGCCAGGTGGTACAATGTTGGACTCTGTCCATAGAGGATGCTAGAAGGATACTGGAAGTCATAGCAGAGAAAGGCTTTTCTTCTTGGTGCCTGTTTACTTTTTTCTTCCTCTTTTGGCTGCTAGTGGTGTGCAGGACACCAGTGGCACTCGCTCTCCAGAAGTTTCTTAGGCACCCCAGTGAATGGCTTCCTGTGAACTAACTCCATTCTATTAATACCTCATCTGGTGGCTTCATGTGGATAAGCTCTGTCCAAATCATACCAACAAACGTTTCTACGTTTCAGAGGGCTGCATCCAAGGAGGTCAGAAGCTCAGCCTTGGAGGACAGAGCTCTTTCGCTTGCTTACTTCCCTTCTTCAGTGCTAGATGTAGTAGCTTCTCCCTACAGTTGCTGTATCTTTATTTGTTAGAATCCATTTTTTAAAATATCTTTTAGTAATTAACTACTTTTACTAGTTAATATTTCTTTACATTACATTTTTCCTGTTCAAATTACCATTGTCGTTTCTTTCTGCTGATTGGACCTTGATTAATACAGAATGTATTTAATATTTTTGTCATAATTTGTGTTTATTATGAAATTGTGATTAGGTGCAAAGTCATTATTTCATTACAGAAATATAAAGTTTTCAGCCCACAATGACTCACTTTTTAAATTTAAATAAATTGACTTAAATATAATGTTATGTACATAAGAGTGTAAGTAGCTCAGAGATATGGCAAAATCACAACAGTGCTATACAAATGGCTAAAGTTAAGGAAAGTCTGAACTATTTAATAAATAGAACATCTAAAGTATTTAATAGTAGTTTTTGGATTTCTAAATCATGTCACTTATTAAATTGTTACATAGACTATAGTAAGTTTTTATCTAAGCACATAATTTCTTTTATCCTAGCAACAACCCTGAACAGTTATTCTATTCTCCAGTTTATATTTAAAATAAAAATGAGGCTCAGAATGGCTAAGAAAATTGCCCAAGATAAGATGCCTAGTAAGTGACAGATCTGGGACTCAAACCTTGATTTATCTAATTTCAATGTCTGTGTATATCATTTTGTCAACTTAAAAAGAAAATTCACCTTTTATTTTATCCTCAAAATGAGTTTATTCAGGAATAGCCCAAAGAATTGCAATTCGGGATGCGCATGTTATGGCAAACCATAAGCAAATCCGAAAAACAATGGAGGGCAGCTGCCATTATGGAGAAAAAGAGGGAGTGGGGAGGGGCTTTTCTGAATGAAAGTCCACTGGGGAAAAGTAGCACTTCAAGGTGGCAACAGCTTCTCATTGGCTGGGATGTTGCCCGTGGGGAGAGAAATCTTCCTTCAGTAGTAAAGTAGTTTTACTTCCTGTAGAAGATGTAAGCCTCCATCTTTTCCTGTTTTGTGTAATTGATGACATGTGATAGGGCTCGGGAACTTCCCCTACAGGCCTTCCTGATTCCAATTTAGTTAAGGTTTCTTTTATTAATTTCCACAATTTGTAATAGCAAAATACTGAAAAGAAGCTGCATGTCCCATTGCAGTAGGGTAGTAGTTAGATTGTAGTTCATCAGAATAAAAATTAGTAAAAATAAAGAATGAATTATAAATATTTACTGACCTGAAAATGTAATCATGATATATTGTGAGTAGAAAAAACAAAATGGTTGCCTAACCATGTGCATTGAATGATTCTACTTTGGCAAAATAAAATAATGTATATGTATGTACATGTGTACATATAATTAGGCTTACGAGGGCATGAGAAAAACAAGGAAGGCTGTGCATCAAATCTTGGAGCTGGGATTTTTAAGTGGAAGGGTGGCACTTCCTTTTATTAACATATACAGTTTTAAATACTAATATTGTAAACGATCCTTTAATTTCTTTTTAATTTTTTTCAGTAATTTTTGAATGCATTTTGAAGTGCATTGTGTTCTTACAACCATGTCAATTGTCGATTTTGCATAATTCTCCAGGAATATGAAATTTAGCAGATGCTTTCACCGGAGGCAGCATTCATAGAGTAAGATCTGTGGAAATTATTCCTTGAGAGCAGCATCAGCAGAAAGCCCCAAAAGGCATGTGATTTCTCTCCAAACTCCCCACGCCAAGTGTACTCTGGACTTTCACTGGCAATATAAATGAATGAGCTTCTCACCATATTGGTTAAGCAAGTCTGACCTGTAGACTCTTCTTTCAGAATATGGATATCTCCTATTAACTTCTACCACGAAGATCCCAGCTAGATCATAAAAGTTGCAGGTTCTGAACCTGAAAATTACAGAGGGTGGCATGGTGTTTTAATTGCCTTCTATTCAACCCATTGATGAAGGAGGGATTCCTGCCCTAGGGTTAACGGGGTGGCTGAACCCAACACTGGACAGATCAGTTATTAGTTTATTAGTTGCATGTACTCACGGCCTGGGGGAGGAGGATACCACATGCCATGCAGGGCCACATGAGGGTTGCACTCGGAAGCAGATTGAACAGCCAGCGGCTGTGGGAGGCAGACTTTGTAGTATCAAAAGGGTAGAGTGCCATCTGGTTCCTGTGGGGAGGATGTGATTGGTTTGTTTGAATAATTCCGTGGGCTGGCAAAGGTCTAAAACTTGATATTTGGGGACTGCACCTGGTCCTTTGATAAAGAGGACTTTTTGGCTAAGGGGCCTGATTTATAGGAGCAGAATGGGGAGGGTAGCTTGTGGTTAGGCCATTTAAGACTTTCTCAGTTTCACCAGATGTCAAGACAACATATAATATTGAACCTTAGTTTTAGGTCTTTTGCCACGCATGGATAAGGGTTAAATTATAATTCAACTCAAAAGGCATTGAACTCAAATAGGGCACACTTGGAATGCTAAACTCCAGTAGTTTTCTAAATACAGTAGCCTATTTATTCCAAGAGTTGTATGGCAGTGTTTATTTTTTGTTTTAAACTGTATTTGTTGACTTCTTAAAACAGTATCACATGTATTTTAGGGGAAAAATTACGTTTTATTTATCTCTGTTAGCTTCCATGAATTACGCCCACCTTCACAGCATAAAATTAATTTCTGTCCTTGAATTAGAACTTGGGAATTTTAAACTAGGAGATTTTTCATAAAAAGGAAAAAGAACAACCATTTTTATGTCATCTAGCATTTTTAATAACTGACTTAAAAATGATTTTAGAACAGCACCCATAAGAACATAAACATGGAGATTATAATTAATCTACAGCTGGGCCAAAAAATAAACAACTGTATAGGGAACCAATTGTGCAAACTAGTACATTCTATTAAGAGGCCAGACAGTAACATGTGGATTTAACTACCAAGGCACTGTAGGAAAAGCATATTGTCAGTAATAACTAGGAAAAAAAAGCCATAAAAGTTTGTAACTACTGAAAACAACTCAGTTTGATGAACGTAAATTGAATGAAAGGCTAAGAAAGTGTTTTTAAAGGACATTACGTAGAGATTTATTAAGAGAAATGGGACTTAGTCACTCAGGGGCCATAGTGTTGGCTTTGAGGCAGAGAGAGCTGCATTCTGCCACCTATCAGCTGTGTGACAGATCTCTCACTGGCTTAATCTCTCTGAGACTCTATTGATTCATCTGGAAAATGGAAGAATAATAAAACTTTTCTCATAGCTTTTCTATGAAGAGTAAATAAGATTTTGCATGGCAAGTGCGTGGCAGAACACTGAATATACAGTAAGTGCTCAATGAATATGTGTCCTTCTTCACACTGTGCTAGCAATGATTTGAGAACTCTTAGAAAAGCAGGCAAATTATCTGTTATCCAAATGCTTCCTGAGTTATTCAGATTGATTACCCACAAGTGGAATTCCAAAGTCTACATAGGAATCACCTGGAAAATTTATTAGAATACAGTGCTTTGACTCCAAATTCTTGGATTCTGAATCAGCACACGGGTAATGGAGCGATGAATCTGCTGTTTAAATGAGTACTTCAAGTAATTCGTACGTCCACTTTGAGACACACTGGTGTTATCATCCCAAAGAAGCACATGTCTCTCTACTGTCTTCCTCATATTATCAAGATTTTTTAAATTAGCACTAGTTATATTCTAGTAATCAAGAGGCAAAAAAAAAAAAAATCGATATTCATATTAGAGGTAGTTCATTTTAATGACAGATAACCATGATGTCAAGTAAAGTTTTGTCAGTGATATGTGCTATCTGGAAGGAAGAGTTATCAAAAGGTTTCTGCAGGGACAGAACAGGATTAAAAAAAAATGTGTCCATTATTCTTTTGGAGATACCAAAGGATTATTCTCTGTTCCTTGCCAGGATCCTACTGTGGGGCAACAGTCTTTCCCTAATGGCCTCCAAGAATGAACTGGCCTGGTTCATAAAGTGATGGGCGTCTGTTGAGATTTCAGTACTCCTAGGGAGTATAAGACAAAAAATATTACTGAGTGTATTTCGAATGTGTAATCCCAGCGGACACAGAAGCCTGCCAAATCCGGAGATCAGTGCCCTATGAAAAATGAGGCACAATTGGGATACTGAAGAATGTGTAGGAAAAACAAAGCTCAAGAGCTATGCACCACACGACTGACTATCTGTGAGTCACGCAGGAGGCTGGAGCATCTGGGAGGGAAAGAGGAATGGTACAAAGCGAAAATGTGACTGTGTGCCAGGGAACTGCTCCGCACCACCTGGTGTCTGCCTTCTTTCAGAAAGCAAGTATTCATACTGTCCAGGGCTCTCATTTAACTCCCACAATGATCCTGAGGTACAGGAATTATTGTCCCAGTTTTAGAAAAGGAAACTGAGGTTCAGAAAGTACCCTGTCTAAAGTCATCTAACTAGAATGTGGTAGAAATGGATTGGAAGCTGTGTCTGTGTAAGGACAATGCTATGCTGTTTCAAACTTGTGACCTTATCTTAGAAGCAAAAGTAAGCAAGAAAACAAACAAACAAAAATCCCTTCTCCCTTTCTCATGCCCGCTAAAATAAGAGGATGGGCAGTGAGAGGAAACCAAATGAAGCATGCCTAGAAGTGAGATACACCAGCTCCAACATGTTATAATCTGAACTCATGGCAGTACAGTAATATCAAGCCTTTCCTTCCACAAAGTAGCCAATCAGTAACCATAATATATCAGTCTCCATGCTACGAAGTGCGTATGGAATGGTGCTTCTCTATGTCTTCCTGCCCATGATCTCCTGGACTCACTGTATTCCAGACATATGAACTTTCTGACTTTTCCTCCAACATGTCCATCAGTTGCCAATCACTTTTCCACGTGCTAAACACTTTTTATATGTGATCTTATTTCATTCTCAGACTAACCCTATGATATTCACATAATTTCTCTCAATATCACAGGGATAGTATTTGGTACGTCAAGAATTCTGGACTTTTCTGGGGACAATCCAAGCAAGGGTGGTGGCAGAAGAAGAGAGTTCCACCTATAGACCTTGCAAAGCAAAATTGGGGCTAGCTAGGGTTATTTGAAATCCTGTAACTCTTAAGCATCAGTGCCCGAAGGCCCCTTTTAGCCTTCAGCACAAATCAGCTTTGACTCCTGCAGCACATGTTAAATTTATAATGATGGTTTACAAATATCTTCAGCCTGTAGCAAATTGCTGCAGTTATTTCTTGTTTCTATCTCAAGGCGATATGTGGTGAGTACTTAAACACATACACAGTGCACGTCTATATATCATTTGTGAAATAATGTACAGACTCTTTATCCCCAAAGCAATCTGCAGTCAGTCGTGGCATGCCATGCTTTGCTCTGGAGAAGTAAAATTACACAATACTAAACCCTCCGAATGATTTGATAAATCTGGGAGATACAGACCAAATGGATGGGGATTATTGTGTCATAAATGGCCCATTAGATTGATTCCGGTAAGCACAGAGTTTTAAAGGCATAAATTAGAGCAACAAATTGGACTTTCCTCATGGACTAACACAGTGGCATTGCCAATCCAGCATGAAACAGCCCAAACTCTGCTATTCTCAGGGCTAATGGCCCCAGTCACATATTAGGTATAAGTACACCTGAGGGAAAAGATACAGTGCTCCCCAATTAGTGTTGTCATTTCTCTGAAGCTGCTGGAGGTGGCCTGCAAAAAGACAGTCAGGGCAACCTCCCAAATATCGAGTCTCACATTGCTTTGTTGTTTAATTACTTATGCATAAATGCCCAGCAGTCTACAGAACAAGAGCCTCTGACTTTTACTGGGGTTTTTCCCGTTTCACCATACCCTGCTGTTCCCTCTCATGTTTCTGTGCTGCTCTTTTCCTTATCTATTTGTGGGAGAGACAGTCCCAGGCCCCACTGGGCTTTGCTTCCCTTTCCTGCAGCTAGTGTGCAATTACGTGAACATACGGGTCATCTCGTTGCCATGCACTTATTTTCAAAGGAACCTCTGAAATGACCTCTTGATGGACTTGTCGGAATCCAAAATAAATCCCCTTTTACTTGGGCATGGTAAACATAAAACTTCAAGGAAAACCAAAAAAAGTGACGGCAAAAAAATCAATAGATTCTTATATACTATTTTTATTAGGGACCTCGTCAGAGTAAAATAACTTTCTTTTTCTCCGGCACTGAACACACTATTTTATGAGCAGAACAAAACGGCCTTTATTTTCATCTTTTGGGGGCCACAGGGTCCATGGCTGCATAGTGGGGAGAAGCAATATGCTGTATTTCCCTATGTGCAGGCAGCAGACTGATTCTCTCTTGCTTCAAGGAAGTCATTGCTTCCATGATTTCAGCCCAGGGCTAAGATTAATAAGGACTGTGTTCATTTCCTGATAGATACTGCCTTCCCACCAGGTAAGCTTCTCTGAAAATTACCCTGAAGGAGTGAATATATATTGAGCACTTCCTAGATTCTAACCATGCTGCTGAGCACTTCATATGCATTGTCTTCGTTGCATTTATCGTTACCTCGCATTTTCCTATATTTATTTATGATCTGCCTCCTCTAAACAGACTATAGGCTCCAGTGGGTCAAGGGTTTTGTCTGTTTTGTTCATTGCTGTATCATCAGTCCTTCGAGCAATGCCGAGTCAGAGTTGGAACACAATAAATATTTGTTGAATAAATGAGAAATTTCACCTGTGTGAAAAGTCTATGAAATAAACCTTGTTATTAGCCCTAATTTCCAGATCTTAAGAAAAAACACTGCAAAGATACATAACTTACTCCAAGCTGTATAGGTAGTGAAATCCAGCATTTCAACTCACACTGTCTACTTGACTTCAGAATCCATGCCCCCTTTCACTTTTCAACTACAACTGTGGTATTGCCTTTAAGCATTCAGGTATGAATGCCACTTGGAACAGAGCAATCAGAGAAATTCCACTTCTCCTATTTCTATAAATCACAATTTTGAGCAATGGGTTCTATTATTTTAGAAAGCAAAGCATTCTACACTAGAACTCAGCTCAACCATAGTTGAGTGTCTATGGAAAAAGTGTCAGGGATCCTGAGAAGGAAGAGAAAAGAGAGTGCAGGAGACACAGGGAGATGGAAGGGGAAAGAGAAAGGAAAAACAAAAGATGAAGGGAAAAGAGAAAAAGAAGAATTCCACAGGAAAAAGGAAGCATATTTTGTTTTTGAGGATTCATCTATCCCCTGAGAAATCTGAAATCTCTTCCCTGTATCATTCAGTCTCTGTAAACGGTTGAGTGGTGTAGATTGTTCTGAATCCATTAGCAGTGATTTACAGCAGACCAATTTAGAGGTCACTTAGGCATGAAAACACTGAGCAAGAAATTGTATACCTAATGAAACAATATCAGTAATAGCATATTTAAATGAACAGTATCAGTAATAGCATATTCTAAATGTTTCATTAAGTCTGAATTGTTAGAATCAGAGCACTGCTGTTTAATAGATTTTACCTTCCTTAGCAAGTGTTTCCATATTGGGCACATTGTGTCTCCTTACTGAAGTTAGGAAGCTCTCAAAAGTTACGATGTTTCTATAATTGTGGGTTTTTTACAGTAACATTGGATTTGGGCATCTCTTTTTTACTTTAACACAAAAGCAGGTTCATAGAAATATATATATATATATATATGTTCCTGTGGCAAGAGAGTGCATAATAAAATTTTAGACATTTACATATTTAAATTAAAGTACCTTTAAAATAGAGTTGTCAGTTCAATCTAGCTTTCTATTCCTAACAGTGTGTTATGGGAAAAGTAATGCTATCAACCAGTAATAGGTTTGCTTTCATTTCAAGGTCATCAAGTAACAATATTAGACCTTTAGAGACCATAATAAGAACACTTTTATATTCTTGAAAAATGTTTTCACATTTTTGTTGACTGCATTCAAGTTATTTTTCTGGGTTACTCTTGTGTTTACACAAAGAGAAGGGGACATATTGAAGAAAAGTTTTCAATAAAGTTAATTAACACTGAAAATCACTTTAGGCTGTTCAGGCAAGGCATTCTATGTATTCTTAAAAATAATTTCAGGGGCTGGCCTGGTGATGTAGTGGTTAAGTTTGTGTGCTCCACTTTGGCAGCCCAGGGTTCGGATCCCAGGCACGGACCTACACACCGCTTGTCAGGCCATGCTGTGGCAGGCGTCTGACATATAAATTAGAGGAAGATGGGCACAGATGTTAGCCCAGGGCCAATCTTCCTCAGCAAAAAAGAAGAGGATTGGCAACAGATGTTAGCTCAGGGCTAATCTTCCTCACCAAAAAAAATAAAAATGAAAAATAATTTCATCATGGCTCCATGCCTGTTTACAGAGAGCGCAAAAATCTCCCTTGTGCTCCCAGGTACAAATGTCAACAAATGAGGCAAACAGTGTTTGATCCCTCCCATCAGCCTGCAACGGTGCCAGTTTCTTTCTTTTTGTGGCACTTAATCTCACTTAAGGTTCACCAGATTACTGCAAGGAAGGCACACATTTCACAGATGGAGAAACTTAGCTTAAACAGGCACAAACCCTGGAAGCGGGAGAATTCAAACCCAGGTCACTGACTCCATGTGTTATGAGAGGTTCGGGGATTCGATCGGAGACGTAAAAGACACTTTCCACTCCAAACAAATGGACTGAAGATATATTTTATTATATAGAGGATAGTAAAGGCGACAGTCTTCAAACAGATCCAAATAGGTCAAATATTAAGAGGGAAAAAACATCAGCCCGACTGGAAAGGGAAAACACCCACATCGGCTGAAGAGAAATGACACAAATCAACCGGAAAGAGAAACACCAGGTTGACTGAAAAGAGAACACATCAAATCACTTACTACATATTAAATCAATTACTTCACATCAAATCAGTTACTCACAACATCCACGCCCCACTGCCGGGAGAGCCCTGTCAATCGACGCGGCTGGGCAAGGATCACATGTCCTGGGCAAAGCGTCCCTTCCACAGGTGGAACTCTCACTAGGGCTCAGTTTCCAGCAGTTTTTATACCATCAGTGATTTTCAGAGTAAGCAATTACAGAGTTTGCAGAGCAAGCATTTAGTGTTTCGATGCACAAAATGGTTATCAGTGGCGTACGTGCACTGAGCCCCCTGGCTAACGTCCCAGCCCAGTAGTTGTGTACGTGCATTGTTCTCTTTGGTTATCGTCTCAGCCCGGTACAGATGGCCAGTCCATTCCGGGCCACGACGCTCCAAGAGCCTTGAAATGTTACAACTTGCAACTCTCTCCGTGGGAGAAAGGCCAGTTCCCGGGAAAAGGCCCGTTCCCACCACGCAGAAAGCAGCTTTGTATTTCTTTTTGTGCTGGTGGCTGTAGGTCAATGGAGCGGCCAAACATGGCTGTACTCATGTCAAGACACCATGCTTCTGTGTTCTTCATGATGTCACACTGTAAATGCGAACGCCTTCAAGCAGATTCCACCAGCACTCTGCTTTTCCTCTTCTTGCTGCAGTGGAATTTTGGGTAAGGTAGGACCGCCTCAGAACTTACCCAAGTAAGCCAGGCCACTGAATGATTTAAGTGATTTTATTAAGGAGTGCTTCACATACCAGGCAGTCTGATGTACTGAATGTTGTGGGCAACAATTCAGTGAATCACATGTTGACATTTTTTAAGGTACATTAAACTAATCAATGGAAGACCTTTTACTTGCCAGGGAAAGCTTTTAAAGCACAACATGTTTGCTTGGGCAAGACTAAAAATACAAAAGGGTAATATTACCATGTTAGCTGAAACCAGAGCTACAAAAGTTGAGAGCAAAGGCTATGAAAGATTTTGACTCGACTGCCTTGTCTCCTAGGGTAGTCTTATTTCTTTTCCCTCTCCTAGAGATGTCATCATCTTATATGATTTCAACTGTTTATTGTAGTCCCTTGCTCTCTGCTGGGCTCCAGACAACATTTCAAACTATTTGAGGGAGTTCTCTACTTTTCTCCATGAATCTCTCAAATACAAGATTCCATGTTAAACTTATCCTCTTCTCTCCAAACCAGCTTTTCCTGTTTTCCTGTTCAAAACCCAGACTTGAAACATTGAAACACTCTCATTACACAGTTGGCTTTAATAGAGGTGCAGAACTAGCAGTGTAACACAGCTCACCACATTGACTAGATTCTGCAAGCAACACAAAAGTTAGCCTTGAGGGGCCAGTGGCATAGCGGTTGGCTTTGCGCACTCCGCTTTGGCGGCCTGGGGTTTACAAGTTCAGATCCCAGGCATGGACCTACACACCGCTCATCAAGCCATGCTGTGGTGGCATCCCACATACAAAGTAGTGGAAGATTGGCACAGATGTTAGCTCAGGGACAGTCTTCCTCAAGCAAAAAGAGAAAGATTGGCAACAGATGTTAGCTCAGAGGCACTCTTCCTTACCAAAAAAAAAAAAATAAATAAATAAATAAAAAGTTGGCCTTCAATGAGTTCTAAAAGAAAAGATTTATATTGGGCATTTCTAGGCTCCAGCAGCGCCCCCTCCCCCCCCTACTCCTGGGTATTTTAGAGATTTGATTCACATTTTGTAGAGATAAGACCTTGGATATAAGATTACATTCTAACAAAATTCTTTTAAGTTGGTAATCTTGAATCCCACTTTTCAAATAAGCAAACTGAGGCTTGGTGCTATTAGATAACTTTGTTAAAATGGCACAAGCTGGGTAGGATTCAGACATTTTCCACTTCTCCTTAATGACTTAATATGATCAGTCAGAGTTTTCTAAAAGTATGTTCAACTACTGCAAAACATCTCTGTTGTATTAGAGCAATTTAGTTTATAATTTGTACTCAAATGCGAAAAGTAAGCTCATATACCCAAATTCTGGTTCTATTTTAAAGAGAGAATCAGCATGATTTGCTGACATACTGGATATAGAATATGAGAGAAAAAGAGGAATCCAAAATAATTTCAATATTTTGGCCTGGACAACTAAAGAAGATAGTTGCCATCAACCGTGATGAGGAAGGCAGTAGGCGGAGCAGGTTTGGGTGAAATTTCAGGAGTCCAGTAAAGGATATATTGAATTCTCCGTGTCTATCAGACATTTAAGTGGTGATGTTGAGTAGGCTGTTGCATATACAAATCTGGAGTTTAAGACAAAGGTCTTTTACAGAGAAATATGAGAGTTGTTGGAAATATATGGAATTTTAAAGCAGTAGACTAGCTGAGCTCGTCCAGGAAGTAGGTACAGAAAAAGAAGAGAAGATAACCAAAGATTTAGCCTCAAACACTTCAACGTTAAGAGATTGAGACAGAAATAGCAACCATTAAAGAAGACAGAGAAGGAGTAGCAATAAGGTGAGAGGAAAACAAGAGTATTTGGAGTTCTGGGAGCAAAGTTATGAAAATTCATCAAGGAGGAAGAAGCAGCTATGTCAAATGCTACTGATGGGTAAGGAGAAAACTCAGAATTTTCCACTGTATTTAATAATAAGGCAGTTATTAGTCATTTGTGTTAGAGGGTTAAAGAGAAAGTTGCCAGAGTGGAGATAGAGAGAAATAGTATAGAAAAATCTATATGCAAACATGTTTAAAGTTTTTACTTGTTTTTTTAAAAAAACTCAGAATATTTAATCTGACTTCATTCAAGCTATGTAAATAGTTCAACTTTGGATGAATTGCAGTGGACATTGAGCAAAAACAATGAGAAGAGAAAAATAACATGTTTCTAAATATCGCGATCTGAGTTTGTTCAGTTTTGCTCTGCAGAAGTACTTTAATGTAAGAATGGGTAGCATTTTAGTGTAAACTTTACAAAAATGGAATATCAGCCCAATTTCTTATTGTCATTTTCTCTGCAATGTATAAAATAAAAATATATCTGATGTGATATTTTGATACATGTTTTAGGTTGAATTCAAACTCTTTCGGAAAGCAAATTCTTTTTATTCTATCTGTTGATTTAGGGCATAGATCAGTTTTAAGTAGTCTGAAAAGATTGAAGAAGAATTAAAGCAAAAGTTAATTATACTTTTAGTTAAAGAATTTGCGAAACTCTGAGATTTCAGTGATATTATTTAGATGGAAGTGGGCGTGGACTGGAGAATGCTGTTTCTAAAAGTCGTCTAGCTTAACAAAGACAAGATTTACCAGGTTTCATGACTTTTTTAGGTTTATTTCCTAACCACAATGCAGAAAATATTTACTTTGAGGGGAGGGAAGGACTATTTCTGGTGGACAAAGATTTCTATTGATTATCTAGCCATATAAATTATCCCTCCTTTAGAAGTGACCTGGAATCCACATTTAACTAAGCCAAGGATGATAAGAAATAGTGCACCATAAGCATATTTGCATATAAATAGTCACTATTTAGTATATTACATTGAAATGAATAATGTGTGAATCACAGAGTGAGTGAGAGCTCCAGAGGCATCCAAACAGGTCAAATACTCAACTAGAATAGTTTTATTACTATAATTATTGCCAAGTCCCAGTCACTAAATACTCTTAAATTTTAATGATAATTTAAATTAAGGTAATTAAATATAATATAAATATGTAGTGAGTACATGAATAAAGTTGAAAACACAATGGAGTTTTAATTTAGACTCTTAGTGGCAAGCAGGTATACCTACATATGCTGACACTCCAAGAAAAGAAAACTACAGGCCAATATCCCTGATGAATATAGAAGCAAAAATTCTCAACAAAACGCTAACAAACCAAATCCAATAGCACATTACAAGGATCATACACCGTGATCAAGTGGGATTTATCCCTGCGATGCAAAGATGGTTCAACATATGCAAATCAGTAAATGTGATATGCCACATTAATAGAATGAAAGATAAAAATCATATGATCATCTCAACAGATGCAGAAGAAGCATTTGACAAAATTCAACATCCTTTCATGAGAAAATCTCTCAGCAAATCAGATATAGAAAAATGTAACTCAACATAATAAAGGCCATAAATGACAAACACATAGCTAACATCACACTCAATGGTGAAAGGTTGAAAGCTTTCCTGCTAAGATCAGCAGCAAGGAAAGGGTGCCCACTCTCATCACTCCTGTTCAACACAGTACTGGAAGTCCTAGTGAGAGCAATTTGGCAAAAAAAAAAAAAAAAAAAGAAAGAAAGAAAAGGCATCAAATTAGAAAGAAGTAAAAGTGTCTTGTCTAGTTTGTAGATTATATGATATTATGTATAGAAAACCCTAAAAACTCTACCAAAAAACTGTCAGAACTAATAAACGATTTCAGTAAGTTTGGAGGGTACAATGAACACAGAAAAATCAGTTGCATTTCTATACACTAGCAACAAACTATCTGAAAAAGAAATAAAACAATCCCATTTACGATAGCATCAAAAATAATGAAATACCTAAGAATAAATTTAACCAAGGAGGTGAAAGATCTGTACACTGAAAATTAGAAGACATTGACGAAGGAAAATGAAGAAGACACAAATACATTTAAAGATATCCTGTGTTTATCATTTGGAAGAATTAATATTGTTAAAATGTTCATACTACCCAAAATCATCTATGGATTCAATGCAATCTGTATGAAAATTCCAATGGCATTTTTCACAAAAATAGAAAACAACAACCCTAAAATTTGCATGGAACCACAAAAGACCCTGAATAGCCAAAGCAATCCTGAGAAAGAAGAACAAAGCTGGAGGCATCACACTTCATGATTTCAAACTTTATTACAAAGCTATCATAATCCAAACAGTATGGTACTGGCATAAAAACAAACACAAAGACCAATGGAGCAGATTTGAGAGCCCAGAAGCAAACCTGCACATATACAGTCAACTAATATTTGACAGAGGAGCCAAGAATACTCAATGGGGAAAGGATAGTCTCTTCAGTAAATGGTACTGGGAAAATTGGACAGCTACATGCAAAGGAATGAAATTGAACCCCTAGAGACAACAAGTGTTGGCAAGGATGTGGAGAAAAGGGAACCCTTGTGCACTGCTGGTGGGAATGTAAATTGGCACAGCCATTGTGAAAAACGGTATAGAGATTCCTCAAAAAATTAAAAATAGAACTAACATATGACCTAGCAATCCCACTTCTGGGTATATAGCCAAAGGAAATGAAATCACTAGCTCAGAGAGATATCTTCACCCCCATGTTCCTTGCAGCATTATTCACAATAACCAAGGTATTGAAATAACCCAAGTGTCCATCGACAGAAGAATGGGTAAATAAAGTGCGGTGTATTGCGTCTATATATATATAGACAAAATAGACTATTATTCGGCCACAGAAAAGAAGGAAATCCTGCTTTGTGACAACATGGATGGACCATGAAGGCATTATGCTAAGTGAAATAAGCCAGAGAAAGACAAATGCTGTGTGTTCTCACTTATTTTTGGAATCTTTAAAAGCTGAACTCATAGAAATAGAGAGTAGAATAATGGTTTCCAGGGGCTGAAGGGTTGGGGAAATGGGGTGATGTTGGTCAAAGGGTACAAACTTCCGGTTACAAGGTGAATAAGTTTTGGGGATTTAATGATAAACCATAATGACTATAATTAACAATACTGTAATATGTACTTGAAAGCTGTTAAGAGTGTAGATCTTAAATGTTATCACCATACACACAAAAAGGTAATTATATGAGGGGATGGAGGTGTTGACTAAGCTTATTGTGGTAAACATTTCATAATATGTAAGTGTATCAAATTATCACATTCACATTGTACACCTTAAACTTCCGTGTGTTATATGTCAATAATATCTCATTAAAGCGGTAAAAAATACCTACATGTCCCAATTTAGGTAAACAAAGGATATTTTATTATAAGAGTACAATAGTTTGGTTAGGATCTTAAGGCAGGGCTACAGCTAGGTACCAGGAATAAAAAGAAATTATATTGTATATCGGTTTTACTTTTATGCTGCAAGCTGGTATTTGCCGTTTCTCAGTTCACATACAGAACATATATGGCTTTACATTTCCAGTAATCACATTCATGAGGGCTCCATCCTTATGACCAGATTACCTTCCCAAAGCCCCACATACTAATACTACCATTGTGGGGGTTAGGGTTTCAACATAAATTTTGGGAGACACAAACATTCAGTCTATAATAGTTAACGTATCATGTTAACTCTATGAGTGAAGGGTGTATAAGAACTCTCAAATTTCTTCAACCCCTCTGTGAAGGTAAAATTATCTCAAGATAAAATATTTTTAAGTTAAAAACGTTTGTAGGGGATACGTAGAGACTCCATTTATATAAATTTCAAGAATAGGCAAATCTAATCTGTGGTGATAGAAATCAGAACAGTGATTTCCTTGAGGAGAGGGCAATGACAGGAAAGAAGCACAAGGGAACTTTCTGGGCTGATGGATGGTTAAATAGGTTAAATGAATGTATACATTTTCTAAAACCCATAGAACTGCACACTTAAGGTTACGTGTGTGTGTATGCGTATATATATGTATATATTACTTTTCTTTCTTTTTTTTCCCTTTTCTTACACACACACACACATATATAATTTTCTTTCACTATAGATAGTACATTTCTAACTAGTTAGGGTGACACCTGCTGGTGAAACCGCCTCAAAATACATAAAGATTCTAACATAATAGAAGCTTATTTCTGCTTTGTGTACAAGTCTGACTGTTCCTTGCCTCTGGGACCCCTATTCCAAGGAATGATACACGGACCCAGACTCCTTCCATTTTGGGTCTCCTCCTCCTTGCTTTTATACAGGACATGGGTAAAAAAAAAAAAAACGTGGAGGAAACACATCTTTTTAAAAAACCTTTGGCTGGAAATGGCACATAAATTCTGTTCACCTTCTCTTCACAATCAAAAGTTTCATGCACGCATCTAGATATAAGAGAAGCTAGAACACGTAATAACTGATTCAACAATTACTTACCAATGACAGCTCTATTCTGTGGAAGAGAGAGCATGAAATTTGTTGAATATCTAAAGATCTTTAACACAATACAGTACTGCTCCCAATTTTCCTCCTTGACATTGTGTTTTCCCATGTCAATAACAATTGTGTTTTCAAAAGTATTCGTTTTCTAATTTTCCACCCTTGCCCTACATCATAATTTATTGAAATTTCTCCCATTTTGCACATTTCGGTTAGTCCCTTTATATATATATTTTTAATTTTATCGTTAACATATTAAGAAATAATATTTCTACAAATCTAATCTTCTGTAAAAATTAAGGCTAATAAATGTGGTATTACAAGATTAAATTTTAGTTTTCGAAGGCTCTTGATAGACACTGATTTCCAGAAAGATTATGCTTATTTCATCAGTGAATAAGAGTATCAAATAAACCTCACCTTTGCCAGCATTTGGAATCACCACTGTACCAAATGTCAGTTTGATACATAGAATATAATTATGTATCATTGGTTTATGTAAGCTTCTGTAAAATCATTGAGAGGTGAGTCAAGGCAGCTCCATTTCTCCTCCTTCTTTTCTTCTCCCACCTCCATCTTTCCTTCTAGCTGTTGTCTGAGAAGCAATAAACATCTTGCAAAACAAGGCACAAGGTTCTCTAGGGGGGAATAAAATCACTTGTGTGCATTTATCTATGGGTATATTTGATTTGTATTTATCTTTTGAATTTAAAATTTATGTTAAATGAAATGCAGTCAGGTTGGCCTTTGGCTTAAATATTGAACAAGACTTGTGCTTCAAAGTTTTACCCTTTAGGTACAAGGACGATTTTGTGTCAGAAATCTGTTCATATGACGAAGGACAAAATTTTCTTTTTTTCATGAAAATATCACTTTTTATGCACTAGAACCCCTGAGGTAAAGATTAGCCACACCTCATGGCTGATCAAGGCTTACCTTACTATAATTTATCTTCTAGGAGCCATGAATCTGTTTTTGAAATTTCTCCTGCATTTATATCACAGCTATCCTTTTAGAAGAAATAAAGAAATATTTTCCACTAACAACCTACTCTCTTCATCCCCTAATAACATTCTTAGGAAAGAATGTTCTTATTCTTATATGGGAAATGCAGATGTCATTTTAACTCCATATCTCAACTAGCAAAGAAGGATAGGAAAAAGGACTTTCTATTTTTTTTCTTCAAACACACCAGGTTTATTCCCACTGTTGGATCTTTGCACTTATGGTCTGTTCTCCTTCAAAAACTTCTAATCCCCCTATACCCCCAATTTAGCTTAGCTGTCTCCTTCTTATCATTAGGGATTCTGTTAAAACCAATTTAAATTAACTCTCTCCCTCCCCCTTCTGCACAATGCACCATCTTATTTTCTTCATAAGATTTATCACTGGCTGACACTATCTTAACAGTTATCTTAATAGTTTAAGCTCCACCAGGACAGAAAATTTTGTCTATTTTGTTCCCTGCTGTAACTCTAGTTCCTAGAATAGAGCCTAATAATAAGTGGGTGCTGAGTGAATGGTTGGGATTTATCAAATAAACTAATAAATGACTAAAGTCCATGGGATGGATTACTTGGAGATATTTCATTAAAATATATTCTACCATTTGTGTATTGTTTTAAAAATTACAAAACTAATTCACAGGCATTGCTCATTGGGAAACAGAGAATCAGCAGGAATGTTGAAGGCAGATCACAAGGAGCTGGTGCGTGAGACTCAGTTTATTAATCTCAGATTCTCTCAGCTCCCTCTGCCCACCATTCCCACTCCAACCTGTGTGTGCATGAGTGTACACACATACACACCACACACACACACACACATATACACTCCCCGAACATTAGCCACTTATTCTACCAGTCAACTTGTTTATTGAGACCACCAGCTGTCTCAGCAGCTCCGTAGGAGGGCCAGGTGTTGGTATGACTAACATTGTACGTTTCAGAGTGGGAGCTCCCAGATCTGTCCCAACTGGACCTAGGAAGGCAATAGACCTGATCTGCTCTCAGATTCACAGGAGGAACTAAACCATGGGCTTTGGGAAATGGATTCCTTAGAGGCAACCCTGGAAGGGTCAGGTTTCCAACCTGAAAGTTTGGGAATGTTAATTCCCTGAGGGGCTAACTGGAACAAATGAATTAGGGAAGCTGGAAAAAACCTGAAAGATAAATTCTTCTTTCTTAGCTTTTCAGAGAGACTGTTCCGAGGCACAGTGGTTGCACACACAGCTAAAGTTGTCCCGACATAGTTTATTCAGTAATGTATCACTTTGTACTTGCTTTTACTTCTTCTTGACTGTTTTTCCCCTTATTCTTGCTGGCCTGGGGTTATAATCCAGGCTCTATTTTACCTGAAGCTTGGCCTCAGGCTCTTATTTCTAGGAAATCTGGGCTACGGACACAGTCCTTGACTTTTCAAAGCACTTGAAATAGTATTATTCTTTTCCTTAACCCACGTTACAGTTTGCTTTAATGAACAGATCAAATTGACTTAATTTCCCACTGAATCAGAAGAGAATAGAATATGTTAAACCAAAACTGAAGCCCAATTACTAGGTTCTTGTGTCTTCAACAATGCTCCTGCTACCCTGGAAGAGATTTTTAAAGAAAAATAAGCTGAGATCTCTCCCCAAATTTGGAAAAAGGTTGTGTTACTGTGTTGCATCTGTCTCTAAAACATGCTCTTTTCCAAGAATATTTTCAATATATTTAGTATTGATTAAGTATTGACTAAGAACAATCTTTGGGGTCAAGGAGACATGGTTTCAAATATCAGCAAGTTCACACTCTCATTGTCTCAAAGATAGGAAGTCACTAAACCTGCCCCATTCTCACTGTTAACCACATTTTAATGAAGAGGGCATAACCACCTAGCTCAACTATTGTGAAGATTAAATCTGATGACGTGAATAAAGCTTTTAGCATAGTTTCTAGCTCTATGCTAAGAGGAAGCCCATTTTACCCAGGAGGAAAGTTTGATTATCTTAAAATTGCTCTTCTCACAGAGCTGCACCTTTACCCCATCATCACTTAGAATGCAACTGAGTGACTACAAATTCATTCCCAATGTGACAGAAAAATTGGGGATTTGGAAGGTATGTTACAAAGGGGATAGAGATCATGGAGCTGTTGATATAGGAGATAAGAGGGAGAGGGTTCTAAGGAATGAAGACATTTCTTGCTCTCCTCAACGTTTTATAGAACGTTGCTCGTTAAGAGGCTGGTGGTGTTCACAAGGAGAAGGGCATGGGAGAATCTCCTGTATCAGCCTTTACATGATTCCCTCTTGTTTTCATCTTGGGGTGGTAAAATCCTACAAAAAAAGAAAAAAAATCAGGAAACCCACCAAGCAAAGCAATAGAACTCTCTCCTCTTGCTGTTTATTAATAACAATATGAGCAGTTATTTTTGTTTATTATTTTGATTTTAAGCCTATTAAGATACAAGGGAGTTAATGGAAATCTAAAGGATTTTCAAGGTACTAGTCCTTACCACTAAGTAAGAAATACCTTATTTTAAAAAGTAAAATGCTGTTAGAGCAATTTATCACCTTTCATTGTACATGGGGATAAAGGTCATGTCTGTCTTATTTTGGTCTCTCCTTTGTAGAAATAAAGGAAGACTACTCAAATGAAAACAAACGAAGGACACTATTTATTCAGAGCTTATGATGGCAAGGGAGTCGGCCGCCATCACTTGAGATTGGCAGAGACTCAAAGGCAGGCAGGGATGTGGGAGAGCTTTATAGTGAGAAACAGGGAAGACTTCAGGTATCCTTTGACTGGAAGTTGTTGGCATGGGGATGCTGGAGGTGGACTAACGAGAAGTGGGGCATATTATGTGACTGATTTAGGGGGTATTTTTGGCTTTCTCTGGTTGCTCCTGTGTTGAAAACAGAGACAAACAAGGAAGTTGGTACTTAGAACTAAGTTCTAACCATTCTGGGCTCGTTGTGGAGAGGTTGTGGTTTGGCCTTCTGGAATGGTTGCTGCAGAGATTGTGGGTCAGAGTTCTATTGTCACATATGGTCTGGCCATTGTGTAGTCAGTCTCACTTTAGTCAAAGAAACTAGAAAGATCCTCTTGCCGTGAGGGAGGAGCTTGGACCCATACTACTAATCATCTCTTACTTTCTGTCTTTGTGTCCTTTTGTGATTTTGTAATTAAAAGAAATATTGAGCAAAGCTGTGCCTTATTTCCCTGGGAGAAGTTCATTCTTTGTTTTTTTTTCCACTTTGGCCGTTTTTGACTTTCCTTATCACATGAAGAAATAGAGATGCATCAGATTGTTAACTTTGCTGATATCTCACCAATCTTTTCTCTCTTCATGGTTTCAAGTTTTAGAGCTTGCTCCAACAGGGAAAAAGCCAAGAAATCTCCATTTCGGGGGAGAAGGGAGAAATTTTACTCTCTCTTAAGAGACTCTTTCTTCCTTTTAAGAAGGCAGCTAAGGAAGGGGATAGTAACCATGGCCTGTGGTGATGGCAGAAAATAAAACACATTTTTTTTTTTGATCAGTTCTTATCAACCATTGCTGTTGCATTCTTGTCCAGTTCTTTATCTCTGCAATGCGGACTTGCTCATTGTGTCTGTTCGTCGAGGTGGAAATTAACAAAAACCAACATTTTGGCCTTCTTTATTCTGGTTTACATGGTCCTTCAAAGCAGATGAAAAAATGATTTCTCCAATTGTTCCAGCCTATATCACTTGCGTTCTTCATAGAGCTGTGAGGACAAAATGTCAGCCGGTAATAAAGTTTTACTCTGCTTTGCCTCATCCTTTGTGTGTACATCTCCCTAGGAGAACTCGAGAGAGGGAATACTGGCCAAATGCCATCTCAATTTCATCTCACTTTATTATTTCCCAAAGAGCAAACTAGATAACATTTTAACTCCCAGTAAGGAAACTAATTTATGCAGATTCAAAACAGAATGCAAATGACCCAAGGCCAAAAGTTTTTAAAGGCATTATTGAAATCCAGTTTTGAAAGTCCTTTTCTCCTTTATCTCTTCCTTTCATGCATTTATTTGTTAATACCCACTCTATGATGGGCATTATTTTATGGGCAGCAGATAGAGCAGTGTTGCAAGACCTATTCTCTAACTTACTTTTTAGAGGAGGCTGAAAAATAAACAAGTTAACAATCATTTAATATACTGATATGTTCTTAAAGGTAAATAAACTGTGGCATGGTTTAGCAGGAAGAAAGGTCTCTAATCTAATCTTACTTTCTTTCTTTCCATCCTTATTGCCCCCACGACAATTATTCTCAAGCAGTGGTGATCTGTGAGTAGGGATCTGAATATAAGGGGCCGTCCATACCCTTGGGAAAGAACATTACAAGTAGAGAGAGCAGCATGAACCAAAATCTAGAGTAGAATTAAGTTTGGCATGCTCAGAAAACAGAGAGAAGCCAACGTATCTGGAATACAGTGAGTTAGGCTGAGAACAAAGCAAAGTACAAGAAGATGGGCAAAAGCCAAAACATTTCGAGTCTTGGATGGCTTGGTGATCTTTTCATGTTCAACACCTAAAGAAAAAATAATTCAATTATGATGTGACCAACCATCATGTATTGCTTTTCTCAGCATTTCCAGCCATGATTCAAATTCCTGCAAATCTCTCATATTAGAAATTTACAAACCATGAGAAAAAGAATTTAGGATTCCTGTACTTTAGATACCACCCAATAACTTCTCACAATAATAAAACTACTCTAGCATTTTCTCAGATGTTATTTCATACTATCAATGTGTTTCTCAAACTTTCAACATCTCTCTTCTTTCTCACTCTCCAAATTGATCAATAGATTCCACAGAACCATAATCAAATTTCCTGCAGGCACTCTTATAGAAATTCACAATCTGATTTTAACATTCATATGAAAGTGCAAAGAACCAAAGATGGCCAAAACAAGTTTGACAAATAAAAGAACAAATTTGAAGGACTAACGCTACCTAATTTCAAAGTATCTTATAAAACTAGAGTAATCAAGACAGTGTGATGTTGGTATCACGGTAGACAAACAGGTTAGTTAAAAATAGTTGGTAGTCTAAGACATGATATATGTATATATGGAAAATTGATTTTTGGCAGATGTGAAAAATTTAATAAATAAAAAAATCTTTTCAACAGATAGCGTTGGAATAATTGGATATTCCTATGCCAAGAAACATTGAACTTCGATTTGTATCTTTCAAAATCTAATTCACTCTTAAATCTATAAAAGTTTTAGATAAAAATATAGGAGAAAATCTTTGTGACCTTGAGTTAGGTAAAGATTTCTTGGATGCATCAAAACCATGCTCTGTATAAAAAGAAAAGAAAAAAGATAAATTATACTTAGTCAAAATTAGAAACTTTTACTTTTCAAAAGATACTGTTAAGAGAATCAAGATACAAGCCACAGAGTGAGGGAAATATTTTCAAATAATATACCTGATTGTTTGGACTTGTGTCCTGACTGTATAAAGACATCTCAAAACTCGATAATAAAGAAAACAAAACAAACAACAATAAAAATAAGAAGTAGGGAAAAGATTTTATTAGACATTTCATGAAATAACATACATAGATGGAACATAAGCACATAAGGTGCTCAATGTCATTAGTCATTAAGGAAATGCAGGTAAAAACTACGAGATATTACTACAAACTTATTAGAATGATTAAAATTAAAAATACTGACCATATCTAGTGCTAGTATGTGGAAGAACTGGACCTCTCATATACCGTTGGTGGGAATGTAAAAGGATACAAAAATTGGGTGCTTTCTTAAAAATTTTAACATATACCTACCTTATCATATAACCATTCCATTCACTGTTATTTACTTAAGGGAAGTAAAACTGTAATCCTGTATTAAAAAAAAGTGTACATGGATGTTCATGCAGCTTTATTTGTAATATTCAAAAACTGGAAACAACCTAAATGTCCACCAATAGGTGAATGGATTAAAACATTTAAAAAAGGGAAATAGAGACGTTGCTTTGGAGAGCTCACAGAAACAAAGCTGGAGAAATAAGTATACATTCCCTCTTCCTTTCCTCCAGTCTCCTTCCTCTGCTTTTCATTGACTGAACCTAACTGGAAGTCAGAAGGCAAGGAAATATCTAGATACAGCCTAAATTGTTCAGCCACTTGGTGTAAAGAACATGTAGACAAAAATGAAGAGTGAATATTGGGTATGGGCGAAGGAACAGAAAATATTAATCATATAGCCCCAGTGTTATGTTGGCCAACTCTTCTCCTCTATTGATCCCTACAGTGTATATTCCACATGGCAGCCATTATACCTTGCTGACATTCTTCTTTCCTTTGTGTGGATCCAAGTTTCCACCTGGTATCATTTTTCTTTCACTTTAAACACTTCCTTTAAGATTTCTTGGAGTGGAAGTCCATTGGGAACAAATTTTCATTTGACTTAAAATAGTTTATTTCACATATTTTTTCTTTTCTATTGAAGTATATTTGACATTCAGCCAAATTCACTCCTTTTTTCTGTATAGATCTATAGATATAGACAGTTGTGTAACTACCAGCAAAATCGAATTATAGCACAGTTCCATTACATTTCCCCTCAAATCCTCTTGGACCACTTATAATCACTATACAGAATTTTTTTTTTTGCTAGATAAAGAATTTTAGATGGATGTCTTTTTCTTTTCCTTTCAGCTTTTTAAAGATATCATTCCATTGTCACCAGGTTTGCATAGTTTAGGAAAAAAGGTCTTCATTTATTCATATAGTCATTCCTCTGTACATAATGCATATTTTTTTCCCTCTGGTGGCTTTTGAGATTTTTGTTTTTATTTGTGGTTTTCAGCAATTTGATTAAAGTATGATATATCTTGGCATGTTTGTGTGTGTTCATCCTGTTTGAGTTGATGAGATTTTTGGATGTGGGCTTATAATTTTTAATCAAATTTGGAAAATTTTCAGTGACTATATGTTTTAATATTTTTTATGTCTCCCTAGTGTCTCTGCTTCTTCTAGAAGACCAATTATATGTATATCAGACTGTTTAATGTATCCACAGGTCACACAGGCTCTTTTAATTCTTTTCAGTCTTTTTTTCTTCCTCATTTTATTTTGATTCTATTGCTATGTTTTCAAGTTCACTGATATTTTTATTCTGCAGGGTCTAACCTGCTGTTCATCCCATCTAGTAGTATCTTAATTTCAGATATTGCTTTAATTATGGAAGTTCCATTTTTTAATATCTTCAATTTCTCTCCTCACTATTTCATATTTTAATTAAATACTTGCTCATAGTTATAATAGCTACTTAACATCCTTGTCTGTCATCATTTCTGTGTTTTTTCTATTGAATGATTTTTTTCTTGGTTTTGGGTTACCTCATCCTGCTTCGTGGCATGTAGAAAATACTTTAATTGGAGGATGGATCTTATGAGTCCTATGCTACTGTTTTGGCAGTTAATTTTGTCAATAAAATTATTGTGGATAAGTTTTACACCCTGACCCTGTTTTAAGTTTTTCTAGGGTCTATCTATAGTAGACTTCATTCCAGGGATAATTAAGCCATATTTCTAAGATAGGACTCCCCTGAGGCCTCCACCAAATGGCCTGGCTGATCACCAAGGACTCTACTCTCTGGCTAGTTAGACTTTGAATAACTCCCTGTCTTACGTGAGATTTGACAATTTTTTATCTTACAACTTTCTGGCATTTTTGACCAAGGCTTGTGGATTTTTACTCTATGTATGTGCAGCCAAGTTTTCAGTAAAGAATTAAGGGACTCTTTATGTAGATTTCTGGAGCTGTATTTCTGCATAGTTTCTCCTTTCCAGAGCTCTGCCCTGCTACTTCCACTCACTTAAGCCTCCCTAAGCTCTGATCTCCATCTACTCAGCTCAGTGAGACTGCTAGGCTCTTGTTTGTGTTCTTCCTCCTCTCTATGACTGCAGTATAGATGTTGCATCCAAGCAAGAAGTTGGGACCACTGAAGGGCTCAACTCACTTCTCCTTTCTTTCAGGGATCACAATCCTGTGCTACTTATTGTCCATTGTGTGAAACCAGTTGTTTCATATATCACATACAGTTTTCTAATTGTTTACAGTGGGAGATTAAGTTCAGTTCTTGTTACTCCTTCATGTCCAGAATCAGTTTATGCAACTCCTGTCTTCATGATCTTATAAAGGCTTAAATGTAACAACAACAGTAACAACAAAAGCACACACAAAGAATCCTTGCCTTGGCCTGCAAGGGCCTCCATGGTCTGGCCTTAGCTCTCTCTCCAATTGTATATTCCAACATTCTCTTCCTCACTCCGTTAGCAATGACCAGAACACTGGCCTTCATTGTTCCCTGAGCATGATAAACTTGCTGTAGGCTCTGGGAACTTGCACTTGATGTATCCTTTAGCTGGAGTGCTATTCTCCCAGATATTTTCAAGGCTCACTCCCTCAATATACTTAGATCCCTGAGGTGAAGTTTTTTGATCAGAGAGACCTACTATGACTTCACTGTCTAAAACAGCCCACTGTCTTTTCACTGCTTGTCCCTTTACTTTGCTGATATTTCCTTCATAACACTTTTCACCACCTGATAATGTATTATAACTCTATTTATTTATCTTTTTCTGTTTCCCTCCCTAGAATGTATACTGCTTGGGAAATAGAATTTATTATCTTTGTTCTTGTATTCCCTGTGGGTGTGTAGTAGTCCCACCATCAATATTCCTTTATAATATTCCTTTATTCCAAGAAATAATAAAGTTTTGTGGATATATAGCACCTGGTATTGTTCTTCCATCACTATTTTGGGTAAATGACCTAAAGCGTAAGAAGTGAATGAACCAAGATGTCTTCCTAGAACATATAATTTAGAACAGAAAACTTCACAAAATTTGTGTACTTAATTTTTTTTCTATTGAGACTTTATATTTTTAATTTCTTTGTAATCTTTATAAATATAACTACTGTTCTTCCTCCTTCTAATTATATGATATGGACTACAACTGATGTTAACCTATAAGAACGTGTGCTGTTTTCAAAGTTGTTCTAGCAGACGCTGCTTGTGATATATCAAATTAGGCTCCTTTTACCGTGACCAGTTTTTGAGCACTTGTTCAGAAAACTACCCTTGGAGACTTGCCCAAATACAGAGGTGTCAGAAGAGGTTTATCAATGACCAGTGAGTGTTCAGTATGAAACACAAGCTCTCTTGCCTCAGTTTGGTACAAACTCTAAGGTGTCATTTACATTCCAGAAGTCCCCCCTGAAAAATCAGGCTAAAACTATGTTGAAATTAACCTTCTTTTGCCTTTTTTTCTTCTTTGTCCACTCCCTTCCCAGTTTCTCCTCACAGGAATTCTTAGAAAAGCGGGTACATAGGAGTCCTTATGTAGTCTGATAGGTGTATTTGTCGGGACAGGCTAGGGTTATAAAGCCTTAACAATTCCCAAATCTCAATGGCTTAATACATGAGGTTTATTTCTTCCTGATATTACATGTTTATCACAGGCCAGTTGGTGGTGGTGGGGGGTGCGGGGAGTATCTTCTTTTCTACATAACACTCTGGGACCTGATCTGATTCTGTAAGTCAGGGGCCCAGCAAGAAATTGATGACATATTTAAATTAGTATAATTCAAGGAATGTTTAATAAAATGCAGTTCATGAAGGTGTTAGCAGAGTGTAAGGGAACCAGAAGAGACCATGCAGTACTGGCGGAGATGATGCCATCTTTCACCTGCCCTACCTGGAACATGAGGCATCTTTGATTGCCGGAGCTGGGAAGAGAGACTGAGAAGTCAAGCATAGGCTTTACAGTTCCTTAAGCTGAAAATAATGTACATCAATTTTTCTCACACTTTGTTGACCAGAGCTTGTCATATGGACCAACCTGATGGTAAACGGACTGGGAACAGACATATCCAACGCATATTGTCTTATTTCTTTCAAATGCATTTTATATTGGCATATCTAATATGCCAACCACAAAGTGAATTCCCTTCCAGGAAGTTGATACTTATTGCAGAAATTGTGCATTTTTCAAACATACTTATCAACTTTTTGAACTTTTATCAGTCTTAAAAGTTAGATGCCTTCAGCTGTCAAGTTATCATAATCTCTATTTTTGATCAGTATAATTTATTAATTTTTGATTGGTGTCAAAATCATGGCAGATAGGATTCTGGGTAAAATTAATAATTAAACATTTTAAATTAAAAGATTCATAAAGTAACTTTCTTTTTACATGATCAAAGTGACAACTTGTTGACAGATGACTGTTACATGCCCTCCAAATTGGTGAAATGATTTTTTGAAGGAAAAGAACATATCACATCATTCCATATTTAATTATATGCATTCAATATTGGATATTTTATTTCTTAACATACTGCTTCAGACAATATAAGCTATATATTTTTTATTTTCCTTTTTTTTTTTCAGAAATAAAGATAATAATGAATGTATCAGTCAGTATAGGTTAGATTATGCTGCAGTAACAAACAACCTTAAAGGTCTCAGTGGATCAAGATGACAAAGGTTTATTTCTCCTTCATCATGATACGTGAATAGCACAGAGTAGCTGATGGGCTCAATTCTATATCATCATCATTCAGAGACCCAGTGTGAATTAGTGTCTGGCTGTGCTCTCACGATTGCAAAGGCAGAGAAATTACATATGATTAGTTGCACATTAACTCCTAAAATTTCCACCTACAAGTCGTATGCATTATTTCCACTCATGTTTCATCGGCCAGTGCTGGTCATATGGTCACACTGACTTCAAGAGATAGGGAAATGCAATCCTACTCTTTGGCTGGAAGAACCAGAATTATTTGGTGAACCATGCTAACAACTGGCACACTAAAGGATAAAATTTATCTGAATATACTGAGAAATGCTCTGTCATTTCAGATACCTACAAAATTCATTTTTAAGTGCTAATATTTCTGTTTAAAATTTGGTTTAAATATATCTAAAAAGAGATTTATTCATCTCATGAATTGAGCATAAAAAATACCACAGAGAATATTTTACCCTTTTTAAATAACTTGGGATCACATTTATTTATGTCAATAATTTTGTCCCCAAAATAGTTAGCCCCAAACTCGAAATGAAAGTGAAAAATATATTGCTTTAGCAACTTTTGTAACTACGAAAGGAAGTTATTCTTTTGTTGAGACAGAATCAATGAATACAATGACATGGGGATTCAGAGAAAAAGAGACAGTTTATCTGTCAAGGGAAATCATGAATTTTTCATGGAGGGGATGGATTTTGAGTTTAAGCAATCAGGATTACAATGGTGGTTTTCTGCCATTGCCACTTTTTTTGCTTTAACTTTACTATTTTTTAAACCACTTTATTGAGGTATGATGGATACACAAAAAGATTCATATATTTAAGGTATACAACTTGATGAGTTTGGAGATAAGTACATTTCTGTGAAACAATCACCATAATCTATACCATCACCTCCAAACCTTCCTCCTGCCCTCTTTATTTATTATCATTATTATTATTTGTGATGAGAACATTGAACATAAGATCTATCCTCTTAGCAAATTTTTAAGTATAACATATGGTATTGTAAACTATAGGCACTATGCTATGCAGTAGATCTCTAGGACTTATTCATCTTCCATAACTGAAACCTAAGACCGTTTGACTAATACCTCCCCCTTTCTCCTTTCCCTGAACTCCTGGAAATCACCATTCTACTCTTTGCTTCCAGGGGTTTGGCCATTTTAGTTTTCTCATATAAGTCATATCATGTGGTATTTGTCCTTCTTTGTCTAGCTTACTTCACTTAGCATAATGTCCTTCAGCTTTATTTGTGTTGTCACAAATGTAGGATTTACTTCTTTTTGAAGTATGGATAATATTCCATTGTATGTATATGCCACATTTTCTTTATCAATTCCTCTGTCAGTGGGCACTTAGGTTGTTTCCATTTCTTGGCCATTATGAACAGTGCTTCAGTGAACACAGGAGTGCAGCTATATCTTCAAGATCCTGATTTCAATTCCTTTGGATAGATACCCAGAAGTGGGATTGCTGAATCATATGGTAGTTCTATTTTTAATTTTTTGAAGAACCTCCATGCTGTTTTCCATAGATGTTGCACCAATGCCACTGCCACTTTAGTGCTCTCTCTTTTTTTTTAAATCTTACAGTTAAAATTCAGATACAGTCTTATTTTCCTTTTTTTTTTTTTTTTTGTGAAGAAGATCAGCCCTGAGCTAACATCCGTGCTAATTCTCCTCTTTTTTTGCTGAGGAAGACCGGCTCTGAGCTAACATCTACTGCCAATCCTCCTCCTTTTTTTCCCCCTAAAGCCCCAGTAGATAGTTGTATGTCATAGTTGCACATCCTTCTAGTTGCTGTATGTGGGACGCGGCCTCAGCATGGCTGGAGAAGTGGTGCAATGTTGCGCACCTGGGCTCTGAACCCGGGCTGCCAGTAGCGGAGCGCGTGCACTTAACCACTAAGCCACTGGGTTGGCCCCTTATTTTCCTTTTTAAATAAACTTTTTATTTATAACAATTTTAGATTTACAGGAAATTGCAAAGATAGTACAGACTATTACCATATGCTCCACAGCCAGTTTCCCCTAGCCTATATCAGTATGGTATATTTGTCACAATTAATGAAACAATATAAATGTATTATTGTTAAGTAAAGTCTATATTTTATTAAGATTTCCTTAGTTTTTTCCTATGATCTTTCTTATCTTATAGGATCCCACCCGGGATACCACATTACATTTAGTTATCGTATCTGTATAGCATCTTTTGAGCTATGAAAGTTTCTCACAATTTCCATGTTTCTGATGACCTTGACAGTTTTGATGAGTACTGGTCAGGTATTTTGTAGAATGTCCCACAAATGGGATTTTGCTGAGGTTTTTCTCATGGTTAGACTGGAGTTATGGGCTTTGGGGAGGAAGACCACAGAGGTAAAGTGGCATTATCATTAAATCATATCATTATCATCAAATGATAATAAATTATGCATCAAATGACACATTATATCAACATGACTTATCACTGTTGATGTTGACCTTGATCACTTTGGCTGAGTGTTTGTCAGTTGTCTTCACTGTAAAGTTCCTCTTTTCTATTCCATGTTTTACTTTTGTCCTTGGAAGGAAGTCATCATGTACAGTTCACATGTAAGTGTGGGGAGTTATGTTTCCCCTTGAGGTTGGAGTGTCTCCTTCCCCTTCCTTGAGGGTAGAGTGTCTCCATAAATTGTTTGTAATTATTCTGCATGAGAGATTTGTCTCTTCTTCTTCATTTATTTATTGTTTCAATCGTTTATTCCTGTCATAAAGACTCATGGATATTTATTTTATATTTTGAGTTATAATCCATTTCTACTTTATTTATTGTGTTGCTCAAATTGTTCCAGCATTGGCCATTCTTAGCTCTTTCAGTTGGCTACTGTATCCCTTTAACACAGCCCCTTTGTTATGGATTTTTTTTTTTAGCATTTCCTTACTTTCTGGAACTACAAGATGCCTCAGACTCCTCTCCTCCCACTCCTAGTATCAGCAGTTTCTCCCAGGAGCCCATATTCCTTTTATTGGAAATGGTGTTAGTAACCAAGATATTGGTGCTGGGTGAGCTCATTCCTCCTGGAGTGTTGCTGCTTCTAGGACATCTTAACCGAGTAAACAAGGAAATATGTGAGTACACTAACCTGTCCATACACACATATCTATAATATTTCTAATTGTAACCATCTATATCTATATACAGATGTCACCAGTTAAATAATGTCACCAACCCTAATTCGTTATCACATGGATCATTCTAACGTTTTCCTCTTGCTCATCTGTAACCTTTCACTTCAACAGTGAGAAAACCGGCTTCTACTATCCGCCAACATTTACTTAATTGTTTAACTCCATTATACATGTGTAGTGATTTCAGAATTTTTAACCTGTGGGGAAAAACTTTATTGAGTGGAGTACCATGCTTATATACAATCTGTTTTTCCTTTAATCTTACAGACTCCATTCACTTCCAAAGTTCTTTAGGTCAGCACCTTATTCCCCCAAACCCTTATGTAAGATTCTTCCACACATTTATGAAAGAGTGAGATATTCTTGTCACATTCTGTATTCTACTTTGAGAATCTCAACTCCCTAATTTTTTTATTTGCATACTTTAAGGTTCACTCTTTGTGTCTGTAGTTCTGTGCATTTGGGAAAATGCACGTTGTTATTTATCCACTATTACAGTGTTGGGGAAGAGGGACAATCCCCCTCTGCCCTTTCCTTTGAGGTTCTAATGGCTGGCCAAATAATTAAAAGACAAGTTATCATGAGCAAATAATACCAAGTTTAATAACATGTATACATGGGAGAAACCAGGGAAACTGAGTTTCTCAACAAGATGGCAGAGAGTCTCATCTTAAATACCATCTTCAGCTAAAGACAAAGGAGGATGTTGGGGGTGGGAGGAGTCAGTTATGGGAGATTACCAGAAAAGCACAGCAAACAAGAGTAAGGTTATTATGCAGATTTAAAGCCTCACCTTCCACATTGATAAGTTTCTAGAGATGAGGTCATCCCCCTCTTCCCAGTACAGAGAGGGAGATACCTTTACAAATGGAGATTTCCCTTACAAATGTAAATGTTTTTCTGGCAACTCTTTTCAGGGCTACCTAGAATGTGGCCACGAAGAGACAGAATTTTTGATAAGAGGGGCTTGGTGCCTTTCCTATAGTAACATCTATTTTACATTATATTACAGCCATCATATGGTATTGGCTCCTTCCTGAAACAGGCCTTCTATGTTAAATTCTTTAGGCAGTTTGGGGAAGGTCAAATGTCCATCAGAGAAAATAATCAAGGTAAAGAGACATATTTCAGGGTGGCCAAGTTTGATCTCCCACAACAGTATCATATGGAATAGATTTAATGTCATAAACATTATCTTGTATTCCACCTATTCCCCCCCAACCCCCAAATCCAGGCCAACAATTGATCTGTTTATCATCTCTATAGTTCTGTTTTTTCCAGTATGTTATATAGATGAGATCATATAGCATGCAACATTTTCACGCTGACTTCTTTCACTTAGCAACATGCATTTAAAATTCATTCATGTCTTTGTGTGACTTGATAGGTCATTTCTTTTATCGTTGAATAACATTCCATTGTGTATAAGTGTTCCTACCAGTTTATGGCTCCAGCAGCATCTGCTCTAGGTAAACAATCTCAGCTGTCTTTCTGGAAGCATCTCTTTCTCCAGATTTTGTAGTGGCATTTTTCTCTGAAACCTCAGGTCTTGATAGGTGCAAGAAAAGTCATTGATTTTAAGTTTGTCCAGTTTTTTCTTGTTGTGGGTATGTGAGTGGTGACTTCCAAAATCATTACGTGTTGGAGCTGAAACTCTACATTCATTTTTAGCTATTGGAGCCATGTCTGGGGAATTAAGCAAACACTATGATTAGTTGAGGTGTCTCGAGGTGCTTCTTAGGTATAAATGTTTCTAGATGGTACATGTGTTTGGATTATACCCAAGGCTCTGATTTCTAATTATTCACAAACATAGTATAAAAACATATGTTTTTAATGACAATAAGATTAGAATACATTGTTAAATCAGAAAAAAAATCAGAATGAGTTTTATAATATATAGTTATTTCCAAATTTCTCCCTCTATTCTCCTTAAACCACAAAAGTTTTATATATATAAATAATAATTTATTTATACATATTTATATAAATACAACTACATATTTATTTTATATATAAAAATTTTATATTTTATATAAAAAATTTTATATATAAAAATATAAATTTATATATTTATGTATTTATATTCATAATATATTTTTATTTATTTATATATAAATATATATTACTGACATATTATAAATATCTATTTTTATATATATTATAAATGTATATATTAAATATAAACATCTAAATATATATTTAAGTGGCTGGCCTCACGGCGTAGTGGTTTAGTTCAGTGCATTCTGCTTTGGCTGCCCAGGTTCACGGGTTTGGATCCCAGGCACGGACATACAGCACTCATCAGCCATGCTGTGGTGGCGGTCCCCAGAGAGTAGAGGAAGATTGGCACAGATGTTAGCTCAGGGCTAACTTTCCTCAAGTTAAAAAAAAAAAAAAAAAAAGAGGATGGTTGGCAACAGATGTTAGCTCAGAGTGAATCATCCTCAGCCAAAAAAAAAAATTGAAAAGAAATATATATTTATATATACAAATAATAATGTTAATAATAATGTGTAAATAGTAATTTCCATTAGTAGAAACTTGAGCCAATTTATACTTGTATATACCTTGCAAATTGACCCAAGGCATTCACTCTTGATATATTAAGTAAATCATTAAATTTGATAAAGATTCTATTGTTCTGATTATATTTCATACTATTTAAAGGATATCCAGAAATAAAATCCTAAATAAAAATAGTAAATAATTTGTGAGTACATTTCATTTAGAGTTATTCAGAAACGAGTGCCTCTGCCATTTTACAATTTACCAAGTCCTTTCAAAATATTGATTAGCTGTACTGTTGATAATGTAAAATGCAGCTTTAAGATCAAATGCAAGCTTTGTGATTTCTTTGCTCTGCACCACCCAATTGTTTGCTAACTTGATTTGTTGCTATTTGATTCACTTGCTTAATCAAAAAATCCATCTCACCTACCGGAACCTGGAGTTCCCAAGATTCTACAGTGTTTATGCTGACATAGAAATTACTAGCAATTTTTACCAAGGAGGGTAGCCTTATGAAAATTTGTTAAAGATTCATCGAACTCGACTTGCATTTATCTCAATTGATGGATTGCACTTACACCAGCAATTTTCACATTTGTTACAATACACACAGAAAAGAAAAATAGCTAAGGGTATAAATTAGTCCATATTTGCTCTAACTACAAACATGAAAGGGAGGACATTAAAGCTAATCATCCTTCTATTACCTTGTCATTGCCACACTTTTACTGATACATGATGTGAAATGAAACACAGAGAGCTTTGGGTGCCTGGTGGTAAAGGAGCACGTGAGCCATCAGCTCGTCTCTCCTGCTGGCTTCAGCATCCTGTCATTTGAGCTGTTTAAATCTGGTTCTAAGCCATAGGATTTGACTTTTGGGGGGAATATTAAAGCCTGGGCTTTGAGAAGTGGTGAATAATGGAACATATAAAGGGATAATATTTTCAAAGACTGTATTAGTATTATAAAGACCAGAAATTCATCAACGTAACTACACAAATACATTAGCCATTCAAGGGATTATAAACTTATCTCAAAAGTTAAAAATGAAATTGCAATATCTTGTAAAAATTATTAGAATCTAATTTAACGGAAAATATTTGTATTAGTATTCAGACTTTTTGAAGACATAGTATTGTTAGGAACACTTTTTGCCAGTGGGTGGAAACGAGATGAAATCTGCAGTAGATGAGATCAAGCAGACAAACAGCAGACAGACCCTAAGGGGGCACTGCAAACAAATGGACTTTCATTCGGAGTAAAATGGGGAGACCTTGGAGGATTCTGAACGGAGCAGCTGCATGATCTGAGAGCATTTTTCATGGGACAATTTGCCTGCTGTTTTGAGAATGAAGTATTGGGGAAGGGGTAGGAACTGGCAGATCAGTTAGAAGCTGTTGCTATTTAATTGAGATGAGAGATGCTGGTGGCTCTGACAAGCGAGGTAGCGGTTGCAGTTGGTGAGGATCAGATATGAACATACACAGACAACAAAATTTGCTGGTAGATTTGGTTGTGGAATCAAATTCAGACTCTGTAAGGACATATCTTCCTTCAAGAGGAAAAAGCTCAGAAAATGAGCATACATGCCTCATTAAATAATGTGTAACTTTTCAACATTCTGGGGAGCATATTTTTCTACTACCATGAATGGAAAAATCAATGTCATTTGACAAAAAAATGAAAGTAAATATAAGAATAAATATATAACAAAAAACCAAGCCACGCAATTATAGTCTAAAAAGACGGTATTCTTTTATGAAGGCTCTGTGCCATAAACCTACTCTTGGTTAGATTAAGCAAGTTTTAAAATAGTGTTCAGATATAGCAGCACCAAACTGAATCTTTTGGTGTATTCAAAAGGAGTGAAATATGGAGTAAAAGGAAAATGACTTTGTCAATATGGGATTTTATATTTTGCTATTCTACCTCCTAAAATCATTTTATGTGCCATATGTAGGATGAGTTCTGGTCTATGTGAATGATTGCCCACAGCATCAATGTGCCCACAGAGTTCTCCACATGTCCTCCTGCAGGAGTCCTGCATAGAATTTATAAATGATTTGTGTTAGGATTTCTTCCCGTTCCTCCCCTGGCCTTCTTCTCCATCTAGTCGCCCTTTGCTTCAGCATTAGTCACACTATATTTGCTCTCTTTTCACAGGTTTCTAAACATTTCATATATTATTTACCCTTATATTCTAACCTTTTATAGTGAGAAATTACTTATTAAAAAAGTTATTTTCATTCAACAAAAATCTTGATTATTTATGATACAACATTATAGTTTTATAGGAGATTATTCATTTTTAGTAACTATTAGTCAAAGGTAAAAAAGTTTCTTTATTCAACAAAAATCTTGATTATTTATGATAGAAAATTATAATTTTATAAGAGGTTATACATTTTTAGTAACTAGTAGTCAAATGTAAAGTTATGTTTTTTCAAGACCTATTTCTTAATATATATTTACAAACTGAACTTCAAAAATGGAGTCAATCATGATTTCCTTCATTTCAGTTTACATATTTCCTGTCCAAAAGGCAAATAATGCATTGATTTAGTGACAATTGACAGAGATTTCAGGGTATTTTAATTACAGAAATACCACACACACTTGACCAAAAGTGTGTGAAACAAAAATATGGACTCAGTAAGAGAAATCTACTGATACAGACCTTTATTACTTACTATATTTTACATCAGGCAGTTCAGTTTTTATTAAGTAACCATTTCCCTTCAATTACACAATTTTTTATGTGTATTAATATCAAAATCACTTCTTACTGTCTCAAATGACTTTGTTGTGTTTATTATTCAATAGACTACCCATTGTACTAAAATGTGTTTCCATGCTGACATTGGAGCCCAGAAATTGAAACAGATGATTGAACAGATTAAAAAAGAATGACTGGAAATATTTCAGAAAAAATCTCAGAATTTAAAAAAATGTTGGTATTTTTTCCTCTAAACTGAAAAATCCTTAGGGAGAAATAGTGTGTGTGTGTCTCACTACTGTGTCCCCAATGCTGCACATAGCGCCTAGCTTGTAGTAAGAGTCCAAATCAAAATTTATTCTCTGCAGCAAAGAATGGTTCATTGATGCAATGAATGAATACTTAAATAATAACAAGCGTGTTTTACATAAAATAATTTAAAAGAACGTTTATTTTCCTCCTGGCCACATCCAAATTTGTATTACTTTGGGGGAAAAAATGTATCACATCATGTTCACGGTGAATTGAGTTTGCAACAAAGACAGAAGTTTCTTTTAATTAGCCAAAAATGAAAAAAGAGCCATTTCTCCAGCCATGTGAAATTCCTTACATCCTTCAGTTCTTCAGAGGTAAATGTATTTTTATTTCCAGTTACCTACTTTTGTATATGAAGCTATGATAAAACAATAACCATTTTATTATATGTCACGATTTTGTGGGTTAGGAATTCAGGCAGGGCTTAGCTGGGTGATTCCTCTAGCCTACATGGTGTTGTCAGGCATCTTTCAGTGGTATTATGATGGCAAATGGTCTGAAGGGCCCAAGACAGCTTCATTCATAGGTCTGGTGCCTTGGCAGGAATGGCTCTTGTCTCCATCATGGTAATCTCAGAGTCATTGGTCTTCCCATGTGGTAGTTTAGGGCTTCAAGAATGAGTTTTTCAACAAACAAACAGAAGATTTTATGGCCTTTTATGACATTGACTCAGAAGTCACATTGTGTCACTTCTGCTGTATTTTACTGGTCAAAGCAATAAGAAGCTTGTCTAGATTAAAAGGGAGGGGCTTACCACACCTTTCATTGGAAGCAGTGTCAAAGAATTTGCAGTTATGTTGTAAAACTAGTAGTTTATTGGTAACGTTATATAGACCTTCTGCAATATGATTATCACATTATATAATTGTAATTTTATCAAAGTGTTACATATCTGTAAACATAAAGTAAAATTTGCCAAATTTGGGGTCAAGCTATCATCTATTTCTTTTATTTTGAAACTGTGAAACCTGGAGTTATATGATTATGAATTCTTCCTAGAGAGCCTGAATTCAAGGTAGCAGATAAAGCCAGTCTATAGAAAAGGAAGTCATAAGGAGTCACACTGTGTTGTTAAGCTCTCCCAGGCTGCTGTGGCTGGGGTTGTGAGTCCAATAAATCCCTGAGCAATCTCAGAAACTGTTGCAGAGATTATTCAAGAGAACTTTTCTGCTCATCTCTCTGGGTGGAAAAATAAAAGCTTGACTTATTCATGGGTTTAGGTTGCTCAGCCTAGAAACGTTTATATGGCTTCTGTATTTCCACCTGAAGGCATGAGACTAATATACTTTGAATGAGTAGACTTAAGGACACTACAGGGTAAACTGACCCCTTTACAAACCAAAACATTGTGAAGGGGTAAGGAGAGAGGGAAGGGCTAAATCTGAAATGTTGGACAATATTAGTGGACACAGACTAGAAAAATATTACATGTCTGTAGCTTTTAGGGTAATAACTTGACTCAAAAGGGGAAAAACACAATTATTAATTCTCTCATACATCTATTAATGGAGAGTTTAGTATAGGATTAGAGTTTGGCCTCTGGAATCAGGGAAGCAGACTAATATTCAAATACTGGGTCCAATTACTGTCACTGTGTCCTTGGGCAAGTTCCATCTGACTTTCATTTATCTCATCAATAGAACGGAGATGATAATAGTATAAAACTAATTGGACTCTTGATTAAATAAATGGTATAATATATGTGTTGAGAAAAAGAAAAGCAGTCCCTCACATCCAGGAGCTCGCCTAGTACCATCAGCTAGCCTTGGTGTTGCTACACGCTTTTCCAGTTTTCAATGCTAGGCCTTGTTATTCTACTGTTGAACATAAACAATTTCATAGAATATCAACATCAGACAAGGACACTCTGTGGTCATGATAGAACAAGACAAAAACAAGACCACCACATAATCAAGTCTAAACTGACCAAATATGAATATTGTCCAAGGCACAAAATACCAAGCAATCCTTTCTCCTAGTTGGTATGAATGGTTGCTGCTTTTTTACCAAATACAGCTTCAGCCTTTAGTTCACCTTCCCTGAGGACAAGATTTATTGAGATACCCATTCAGAACTATTTCCACTTTCTGACATCACCCAACTCAGCACAAGCCCCCAGTTCTTTGGACCCGCCCCAACCCAAGCAGAGCACAAATCCTATAATAAGTCTTTCCTAACATGCTTTTGCTGAGATATCCCATGGTTCCCCATGATGTGCATTCTCCTGTGCTGCAAGTAATAAAGTGACTTTTTCAACCACAGGCACGTTCCTGGTGGCTTTTGATTGGAGGTCATTGACAGCAAGACTGTATGCAAAGTGCTTAATGGAGGAAGTATCAGTAAATGTTAGCTGCTATTATTGCTAGCAGTAGAATTGGTATAATCAGTACTATATCTTCCTTTTTCCTTCCTTCTTTCCTGTCCATGAGAATATATTACACATAGATTATGTACCATGACCTGTGGTTGCAGGAAAGACATTTTTTTAGGATATGATGCTTGAGCATGGTAGTATAAGCCAGAGAGAACTTATTAGGACAGGCAAGGTGAGGAATGGGGATATATATCAGGTATGGGACGAGCACATGGTGTGTAGTAGGGACACAGGAAATCTGCCCTAGATTTTTTTCCCAGGAAAATTTTAAGCTGAAAGACTTCATCTGATATATCAAGAACACTAATTATAGTCAATGAATTACAAATAACTACATAGACAAAATGATAGTCTGTTGCTTTTTCTAGAAACAAAGTTAGTTCAAATTAAAAATTTATGGTAATTTATGTTTGGGGAATTTAAAGGCAGTTCAAAGTCAACGGCAATTTATCCTACTACATGATCAGTATCATTGATTATGTAATCAGCATATTAGCAAATGCATTCAAAATTTTCAAAATTCATACAGCTTTAAAGCTACTAAGAGGCATAGTTAAATTACATTGAGAAGAATAGTATGTTCTTAATTGGAGTATTCCAATGAATGTGCTAGTTTGCATAGTTAGATGATTTTCAAGTAGTTTGCCTAGGTTAAACACTCTAACATGTTGAATGCTAAGCCAGGATATCTTTAATAAAGAGTAAAATATTTTAAAACGTGGCATGTTTACAATAGTACATGTGTGTCACAGGGCACAGGGGTAGAGTTTTGAAATGTATGGTTTGAAAAACTCCCCACTTGACTCATACCCTGACCACCTCCAAATCCTTTAACATTAGATTTGTGGAAAAAACACTGGCTTGGACTCAAACCTACTGGAATTTTTAATCCTGACCCTGTTACTTACACTTGTAGGTTCAGCAGATTTATTCAACTGTCTGCATCTTAGATTTCTTAACTGAAATGTCAAGCTTGTTATATTTAACTAATGCACACGGTGATCATATGAATTGAGAAAAAGAATGCTGTATTCTCACGACTTAGTGTTACTCAATTAAACATTGGTTATCTTTCTCTAAAAATGTAAGCATGTGAGATTCCAAGATTAAGCATTAGCTACTTTGATCAATGCAAATCCACGTCCCCAGCTCATTTCAGCACCAGCAATATTCTTGAACTAAGTGACTATATGACACTTAACAGGGTCTTAAATAAGAAAGTCAGTGCATCTGTGGAGGCCTAGAGATCCAGAATCAAGACATCTCATTACCACGCTATCAAGTGCTTTCATTGAGTCAGTAAGCTCCTTGGTGGTAGGAAGTGAGCCTTTACATCACTAGTATTTCGTTTAGTACAACACTCATTGTAGACAACCAATCCCTGTTTTTTTGAAACACAAAGTCACCAACTATAGGTCCCTTATGAATCATCTACTCTAATCACATTATTACCAGATTGACCTCAATCTCTCTGAACTTCACTTTCCTATTGTTCAACGTTCTCTAATATCCTGGGAAAAGTTCCTCTACTTCACTGACTGGTACCATAGGTAGAGTTACAGGGTATAGCATTACCTACTGCAGTGGGTCCATGGATCAATGGTTTGGGTGGATTCCAGGGAAACCAATCCCCAAGCCATAAATTTCAATCCACAGATGGTTAGGCAGCTTTTAACAAAGTTGGAGGAAAGCTTCTTGAGGACCCATTTTTCTCTCTACCTACTTCGTTATTTAAAAAAAAACAAATAATTGTTCAAAAAGGACCTTTGGAACTTTTTTGTAAATGGTCCTAAGCAAAAATGGCAAAGTGCTCTCTCGTCCCACTCAACAAACACAAGTTGTCTAACACCATTCTGTTCTGAAAGCTGATGACAAATGTGAATTTGCTTTCTGTTTCCTCCCTCAGACTAATTTTGTTCTTGTGAAACATCTGCCTAGCTTTTAATCTCCTGGACTAACAGATCATTACTCATCTGTTTATGGACCAAATGATTGACATCAGTGTAAATATCTCCTATAATATTGTTCTTTCAATTGAGTGACTCTTCAACAAAGCAATAATGAGTAGGATGTGTAACTTCTGCTAATCTTGTTTATTGTTTGTGGAGCATGCCAACGGTTTCAGTTTATTACAATTTCTGGCAGGAAAGTAGAACTTGCAGCCTTCCAACTACAGATAAGCTTACATTCTTAAGAATCCTAGTAGACATATCTAACTATAACCCTCAAAGCTACAGAATTACTGCATTCCACTAGCAGCTCCTAAAGTCTTTATAGTTCTAATCTGCTTTTGGAAATTATAGCTAAATCATAACATTTTGCTACTCTTCTGTTGGAAGCCAAGGTGTTATACTCTGGCCAACCATCTTGGTTTTAAGTAAGACTCCCTAATGAGAAGAATTAGGTTTTATATTTCAAGATATTCATTTTCCACCAAATGCTGTATCCAGTATTTAACCAAAGATATTTAGAAGTTGTGTCACGCCTTTCTCTTCCTTCATTTAAAACAATACATTTATTTTATTTTCAAGACCAACATTGATTTGAATTATTATTTTTAAAAATAAAATAGATTAATCAGAGTGGCAATGGAGAAAAATAAAATAATTTGGTGCATTGTAATGTTTCTAATAGAAAAACTTGCAAACTGGGTCCACTGATTAATAATCCAATGGATATAAAGCTCCATTGTATCCATTTATAAAGTTCCATTTATAATTATTAATAAAACTTTAAAAGAGTAATGCTAATATATCTATTTTAATGTACTTGTCTGATATTCCCGTATGACTCCATTTATACGAAGTATCAGAACGGAAGAGTGGCTCCCTCTTTGAGATATTTTGGGGGAAATCTTCCTAGGTTGATGGGAATATTCTATAGTTTGGTCTGGCTGGTTGTTACAAAGGTTTATACATTTATTAAGTTTCACCAAAATGTGTACTTTTTACATTCACATTTTTAACATAAAAAATAAAGTATTTTAAAACTCCAAAAAGAGATTAATGTTCAAATCAAGCCTTTTCTATACAGATTTATAACATGCAGAGAACAACTCTGGTATTTAAATATTCCATATTTGTATATTGTCTTTAATGTTTTTCAAAAGAAAAAAATATTACTAAAGAGGCATTTTATTCATAATAGCATTAATGTTGTTTGTTTTTCCACTGGTCAAACTGAAAATCTGTCAAACAAAAAAAAAATGTAAGGATTTTGATACGTACTTAAGACTAAAGGATCACCAACATGGTTAAGACACCTCCCCGCTCTCGAACAGTGTATATTTTATAAGCCCAGCTAGTTTATGAAAATTAAACATGCACACTTAGAAGCATCTAATACCAATGGCTTGTTTGAGGGAAGTACGGTTCAGAGAAACAAGAAACCACTTGGCTTGATAAAACAGATTTTTTAAAATCAATAATTAATTCAAATGTTTGTTGAATGCCTACTATATGACAGGCACTATTGGGACTGGGGATAAGCAACTAGTGAGCAAAATCAGACCCAGTCACCATTCTCATGGAGTTTATTGTTTAGAGAGACAGAGCTTGAGGAATGGGGCTAGGATTCAGGATTCAGAGATTTAGAGAAGACACCCTGAAAGGGGAACGTAAGGTGCATTCTTGCTGTGGCCTTAATGCAGGTAACAAGCACCTACCAGGCGTTGAGCTCATTAAAGAAAGTGACTGGGACTTAGTGTTTACTGAACCCATGCCAGGGCCTGGCACAGAAAGCATTCGTTGTATAGTTATCAAATGAATACATGACTGAACGAGAGAGAGACACTACACTAATCCTAAAATTTGAGAGAATAATTAAGAATATTTCAATACAAGGCATCATTTGATAAATATGTTTTAAATACATGACCCAAATATCATTCAGAATTAGATTAAAATCATCTACTCATTCTATGAGTGCCTTGAGGTTCAGAAATTCTGCATGAACTTTCATTGAACAATGACTCTGAAGCCTGACTGGAAACATTTAGTGTCAAAAACCTGCTTGAGCCTGGGCAGATATAGGAAAAATAAAGCCTGAAAGGATTGTTTCCAAGAACGTTAGGATTAGGCCTGTGTTTTCATACATCATAGCTGAGGAGAAGGCTGCTCTTTGGAGCTTTAACAAATGTTAGACTCTCTTTGCTTTGTGTATAAAGCACTTCACACCTCTGCTCCCTTTAGAAGAGAAGCTGATTAGATCCTAGCCTGGAAAACTCAGAAACCTATAGAGTAATATTAATAGTTTCCAAGTCTTTGGTGCAAGAACAAAAACAAAATGAAGGAGAAGCCGGGCCCTGAAGGAGTTTGGCAAGTTAATGAATGATGGCCTTCTTCCATTTTCTGATATTCAATTGAGACACAGCAGATGGGCAGGGGTTCCATGGGAAAAATGAATTATGCACATCGGACTGTTGTTACATTTCTCACAATCACATTTTCATCACTTCACCTGTTGTATGTCTTGGGCTGATTAGTTATGCATCTCATCTCATATTGTCAGTCCTGGTTCAGAGACAATCTTTAATTGGTTTTTCCCTCCCATATGTGAATCTGTTAGAGATTTTTGTCTATTCTTTCCCTCATCAGACAAAGCTGTACACTGAATTATTTTGGAGAGGCTGATGATGAGGATGGTAGTATTAATATTAATTGAGAAGCTTGGGTAGAATCATTTGTGAGAAGGATGTACTCTAAGTGGTAGGCTAGAGGAAAGTTTATAGATGCTAATATTTATCTTGTACTTTGGGAATGGAATATTTTATAAGACATTGTTTAAATAAAAACAACAGGGTTGGCAAAAGTTACTATATCGGGGTTAGATCAGACATTGGCTTAATCTCTTGCTAAAAGATACATTCACTTGCTTTTTATTTGGCATCTCCACAATTAAACTCATTTTACTCCCTAAAACTCTATTTGTAACTTTAAGATCAGATAAGCATTTAATCATCAAGAGAAGCAGGATTATATTGTGGAAAGACCATAATTTGGTGTTTAGTTCTGATTTTGGACACTTATTTACTGTGTAGATATAAGCAAGCCACTGAACCTTTCTAAACCTCAATTTCTGAATAACACTCCAACCTTTAACAAGTTAATGGGAAGATAAAGCAAAACAATCTAGGTAAAGTCCCTTACCGTGCTTAGGAAAAAAGAACACGATCTGTTCAATAAAAGGTTATGAATCTGAAAGGATATAGTGGAAAGTGAATTGGACAAAATCAAGAGTCAATCCTTATCTGAGCCTTATTTACAATATTAGGGAAAACAAATACATCCGTGGAATACTTTTTTTTTTTATGACATAGAACTAGCACATGTAAACAAGTAAATATTTACAATGATCTTGTTGAAACAAGAGTAAGAGTTTCACATCCTTGCCATTTGGTGCTCTCCCTCTCCCTACCAGACATTGCAGTCTGACTGTTTGGCCAAGCAATCTCCAACACCATTTTCATCTCTGGAATCCTGCAAGAGAATAATGATGCATTAACATTAAAAAAATAATAATAAACGTGCTTCTGTAATGTATTTATATTATGTATATAATATAATGTAATTATATTATGGTTGACCTCCAGGAAAACAGAAACCACTGAAAGAATGTAAGTCGCAGGAGATAAAATGCTGTGAATTTGTTACATGGGTGATAGAATTGCTAAGAAGCCAAAAGAAGACTCTGGTGCAACCCAGAGATTAGTAAAAGCAAAAAATCTCTGCCACCCTAGGCAGGAGGAACCAAGGGAAGGACAGGACTACCAGATCCTAAGTGCTGGAGCCACCAGAGTCATTCTGATGCTACACAGACCCAGCCCGAAGCAGAGAAGGAGGAGGGAATATCTCTGGATCTCCTATTCCTCCCACCCTCCAATCTCTCACCAACACCCCTGTTGGCAGAACCCAACCAAAAGTCAGCTGACCTGGGAGCCTACAGAGATCAGCTCCCCTGTCACCCAGAGGACAGCAGAAAAAGAATGAGGAATAGATCTGAGGGCAAATATGTCATGGGCTGGCCCAGATCAACCGATCCATTAAAGATAGAAAAGTATTATTCATTACTGCCTTCAGTTAAATAAATGGGTTACTCCAAGCCCTGTCAAATAGACTCCTAGGGGTCACCTCATGCATAGTTACTTTTGCACTGTCAGTTGGGTAAATACGTTTAGACAATGCCACCACATTTACTGCTCTTTCACTATCATTACGGTGTGGTTCTGGGATAACCCTGTGTGCTCAGAGAATATTGGACACTCATGATGTGTTAAATACCAATATGATGATTATCTTCCATAATTTATTTGTATTTATTTTTATTCTATAATACTAACATTACAAAGCAATGGTTTTCCTTTCTATTTTTTTTTAATTTTTTGTTTATTGCAGTAACATTGGTTTATAACGTTGTATAAATTTCAGGTGTACATCATTATACTTCTATTTCTGCATAGATTACATCATGTTCACCACCCAAATACTAATTACAACCCATCACCACACATATGTGCAGAATTACCCCTTTCGCCCTCCTCCCTCCCCCCTTCCCCTCTGGTAACCACCAATCCAATCTCTATCTCTGTGTGTTTGTTTATTGTTGTTATTATCTACTACTTAATGATGGAAATCATACGGTATTTGACCTTCTCCCTCTGACTTATTTCACTTTGCATAATACCCTCAATGTCCATCCATGTTGTCACAAATGGCTGGATTTCATCGTTTCTTATGGCTGAGTAGTATTCCATTGTGTATATATACCACATCTTCTTATCCATTCGTCCCTTGATGGGCACTTAGGTTGCTTCCAAGTCTTGGCTATTGTGAATAACGCTGCAATGAACACAGGGGTGCAAGTATCTTTATGCATTGGTGTTTTCAAGTTCTTTGGATAAATACCCAGCAGCGGAATAGCTGGATCATATGGTAGCTCTATCCTTGATTTTTTGAGGAATCTCCATACTGTTTTCCATAGTGGCTGCACCAGTTTGCACTCCCACAAGCAGTGTATGAGAGTTCCCTTCTCTCCACAACCTCTCCAACACTTGTTGTTTCATGTCTTGTTAATTATAGCCATACTGACAGGCGTGAGGTGATATCTCATTGTAGTTTTGATTTGCATTTCCCTGATAGTTAATGATTTTGAACATCTATTCATGTGTCTGTTGGCCATCGGTATATCTTCTTTGGAGAAATGACTGTTCAGGTCTTTTGCCCATTTTTTCATTGGGTTGTTAGTTTTTTTGTTGTTGAGATGCATGAGTTCTTTATATCTTTTGGAGATTAACAACTTATCAGATGTATGGTTTGCAAATATCTTCTCCCAATTGTTAGGTTGTCTTTTCGTTTTGTTGATGGTTTCCTTTGCTGTGCAGAAGGTTTTTAGTCTGATGTAGTCCCATTTGTTTATTTTTTCTATTGTTTCTCTTGCTCAGTCAGACACTGTGCTTGAAAATATGTTGCTAAGACCAATGTCGAAGAGCTTACTGCCTATGTTTTCTTCTCGAAGTTTCGTTGTTTCAGGTATTACATTGAAGTCTTTAATCCATTTTGAGTTAATTTTTGTGTATGGTGTAAGGTAATGGTCTACTTTCATTTTTTTTACATGTGGCTATCCAGTTTTCCCAACACCATTTGTTGAATAGACTTTCTTTTCTCCATTGTATGTTCTTGGCTCCTTTGTCAAAGATTAGCTGTCCATAGATGTGTGGGTTTATTTCTAGGCTGTCGATTCTATTCCACTGATCTGTGTGTCTGTTTTTGTGCTGGTACCATGCTGTTTTGGTTACGATAGCTTTGTAGTATATTTTGACATCAGGGAGTGTGATACCTCCAGCTTTGTTCTTTTTTCTCAGGATTCCTTTACCTATTCGGGATCTTTTGTTGTTCCATATAAATTTTAGGATTCTTTGTTCTATTTCTGTGGAAAATGTTGTTGGAACTTTGATAGGGATTGCATTGAATCTATAGATTGCTTTAGGAAGTATGGACATCTTAACTATGTTAATTCTTCCAATCCAAGAGCACGGAATATCTTTCCCTTTCTTTGTGTCTTCTTCAATTTCTTTCAGCAATGTTTTATAGTTTTCGGTGTACAGATCTTTCACCTCTTTGGTTAAGTTTATTCCTAGGTATTTTATTCTTTTTGTTGCAATTGTAAATGGGATGGTATTCTTAATTTCTCTTTCTGTTGCTTCGTTGTTAGTGTATAGAAATGCAACTGATTTTTGTATGCTGATTTTGTATCCTGCAACTTTACCGTATTCGTTTATTACTTCTAAAAGTTTTCTGGTGGATTCTTTAGGGTTTTCTATATATAAAATCATGTCATCTGCAAATAGTGAGAGTTTCACTTCTTCCTTTCCAATTTGGATCCTTTTTTGTTTCTTTTTCTTGCCTAATTGCCCTGGCTAAGACTTCCAGTACTATGTTAAATAGGAGTGGTGACAGTGGGCATCATGTTTATTGTTTGTGGAGCACGCCAATCGTTTCAGTTCCTGTTCTTAGAGGGATAGGTTTCAGTTTTTCACCATTGAGGATGATATTAGCTGTGGGTTTCTCATATATGGCCTTTATTATGTTGAGATACTTTCCTTCTATAGCCATTTTATTCAGAGTTTTTATCATAAATGGATGCTGTATCTTGTCAAATGCTTTCTCTGCATCTATTGAGGTGATCACGTGATTTTTATTCTTCATTTTATTAATGTGGTGTATTACGTTGATTGATTTGTGAATGTTGAACCATCCCTGCATACCTGGAATAAATCCCACTTGTTCATGTTGTATAATCTTTTTAACGTATAGTTGTATGCGATTTGCAAGTATTTTGTTGAGGATTTTTGCAACGATGTTCTTCAGTGATATTGGCCTGTAGTTTTCTTTTTTTGTGTCGTCCTTGTATCATTTTGGTATCAGGGTAATGTCGACTTTGTAGAATGAGTTAGGGAGCTTCCCCCTCTCCTCAATTTTTTGGAAGAGTTTGAGAAGAATGGGTATTAAGTCTTCTTTGAATGTTTGGTAGAATTCACTGGAGTAGCCATCTGGTCCTGGACTTTTATTTTTGCGGATGTTTTTGATTACTGTTTCAATCTCCTTACTGGTGATTGGTCTATTCAAATTCTCTACTTCTTCTTGATCCAGTTTTGGAAGGTTGTATGATTCTAAGAAGTTATCCATTTCTTCCAGATTGTCAGATTGGTTGGCATGTAGCTTTTCATGGTATTCTCTTATAATCTTTTGTATTTCTGAGGTGTCTGTTGTAATTTCTGCTCTTTCATTTCTGATTTTACTTATTTGTGCCTTTTCTCTTTTTTTCTTGTGAGTCTAGATAAAGGTTTGTCAATTTTGTTTATCTTTTCAAAGAACCTGCTCTTGGTTTTATTAATTTTTTCTATTTTTTTTTTTTAGTCTCTATTTCATTTATTTCTGATCATATTTTTATTATTTCCCTTCTACTGATTTTAGGCTTGGTTTGTTCTTCTTTTTTCAGTTCCTTTAGGTGCACTGTTAGATTGTCTATTTGAGATTTTTCTTGTTTGTTGAGATAGGCCTGTATTGCTATAAATTTCCCTCTTAGAACCGCTTTTGCTGTATCCCATAAATCCTGGCATGTCGTATTTTCATTGTTCATTGTCTCCAGGTATTTTTTGATTTCTTCTTTGATTTCTTCGTTGACCCAGTCGTTGTTCAGTAGCATTTTGTTTAATCTCCACGTATTTGTGGCTTTTCTGATTTTCTTCCTATAGTTGATTTCTAGTTTCATACCGTTGTGGTCAGAAAAGATGCTTGGTATTATTTCAATCTTCTTAAATTTATGTAGACTTGTTTTGTGGCCTAATATATGATCAATCCTGGAGAATGTTCCATGTGCATTTGAAAAGAAAGTGTATTCTTTGGTTTTTGGATGGAATGCTCGGTATATATCTACTAGGTCCATCTGTTCTAGTGTGTTATTTAAGGCCAATGTTTCCTTATTGATCTTCTGTTTGGATGATCTATCCGTTGGTGTAAGTGGAGTGTTAAAGTCCTCTACTATTATTGTGTTACTTTCTATTTCTCTTTCTATGTCTGTTAATAAATGCTTTATATATTTAGGTGCACCTACGTTGGGTGCATAGATATTTACAAGTGTTATATCCTCTTGCTGGATTGTTCCCTTGATCATTATGTAATGTCCTTCTTTGTCTCTTTTTACAGTTTTTGTTTTAAAGTCTATTTTGTCTGATATGAGTACTGTTACCCCAGCTTTCGTTTCATTGCCATTTGCATGGAGTATCTTTTTCCATCCCTTCACTTTCAGTTTGTGAGTCTCTTTAGGTCTGAAGTGTGTCTCTTGTATGCAGCATATATATGGGTCTTGTTGTTTTATCCAATCAGCCACCCTATGCCTTTTAATTGGAGCATTTAGTCCATTGACATTTAAAGTAGCTATTGATAAGTATGTACTTACTGCCATTTTTAACTTTTCTTTTTCTCAGTGTTTTAGTAGTCCTTCTCTGTTCCTTTCTCCTTCTATACAGAATTGATGGTCTCTTTAGTTTGACCTCTGTCTGAAAGCTCTACTCTTTAACTCCCCTACTCCCTCATTTTATGTTTTTGATATCATATCTAACTTCTTTTTTGTGCATTTGTATCCATTAACCTCTTATCATGGAAATAGATAATTTTTCCTATTTGTGGTCTTCTTTTTTCCCCTGAAATCAGTCCCTTTAACATTTCTTGTAGCACTGGTTTCTTGGTGACAAACTCCTTTAATTTTTGCTTGTCTGGGAAATTTTTTATCTCTCCTTCCATTTTGAATGATAACCTTGCTGGGTAGAGTATTCTTGGCTGTAAGTTTTTTCCTTTTAGCACTTTAAATATATCGTACCACTCTCTTCTAGCCTGTAAGTTCTCTGCTGAGAAGTCAAGTGATAGCCTTATGGGGTTTCCTTTGTATTTAACTTGTCTTTCTCTTGCAGTTTTTAGGATTCTCTCTTTATCCTTAATTCTGGACATTTTGATTATGATGTGGGCCTCTTTGGGTTTATCTTGTTTGGGGCTCTCTGTGATTCCTGTACCTGGATGTCTGTTTCCTTCCTTAGGTTAGGGAAGTTTTCATCTATTATTTCTTGAAATAGATATCTGCACCTTTGTCTCTCTCTTCTCCTTCCGGGACACCTATAACACGGATGTTAGTGCACTTGATGTTGCCCCAGATGCCCCTTAGACTGTCCTCACTCTTTTTAATTCTTTTCTCTTTTACCTGTTCAGCTTGGGTAATTTCTTCTAGTCTTTCACCCAGCACACAGATCCGTTCTTCTGTATCCTCTACTCTGCTTTTGAGTCCCTCTAGTGAATTTTTCATTTCCAGTATTGTATTCTTCATTTCTGATTGGTTCTTTTTTATATCTTCCATTTCTTTGTTGACATTCTCACTGAGTTCATGTATTCTTCTCCCCAGATCAGTGAGCACCCTTAACACTGTTTGCTTGAACTCTCTGTCCGGTAGTTTGCTCATTTCTGTTTTACTTAGTTCCTTTTCTGGTGTTTTGTCTGGTTCCCTTACTTGGAATGTATTCCTTTGCCTCCTCATTTTGCCTCTTTCCCTGTGCTTGTGTCTATGTATCAGGTAGATCAGCTACGTCCCCTCCTCTTGGATAGGCGACCTTATATAAGTGATGTCTTAGGAAGAACAGTGTGCTTCCCTCAGTTCTCAATGTTCCAGGGGTGACCTCTACATGGGCTACGTGTGTCCTTCTGTTGTGGCCTGTTTTCTCGCCCTGTAGGTGCCCAGGGAGGCCGAGTTATGCTCCTGGCCAGCTGTTGTAATGCTCAGCTGCTTATAGTTGTTGTGGCCCCTTCAGTCTCTTTATCAGGTGTGGGGAGCCCCAGCACAGTTGGCTGCAAGTTCTAATACCACATTTGTGTTGCAGTATTTCTTTTAAGTGAGTAGGCCCCCAGCATGGCAGGTTGTTAGGCTCAGGGGCTTACAATTGCTATAAGCCTCCAGCCTTTAGGTCTCTTGTCAGCTCTCTGAGGATTGCAGCTGGGTGGGCCTGGCCTCAGGCACGGGAGCACCCAATTGTTTCAGGCTTTGGAAGGTGGGGCAAACCCCCTATGTTGGTCTTTGAGAAGCACAAGTCTTCTGCAGCTGACAAGCCCCGCTGCCCACAGGTCCACACACACAGTCAACACAGTCCTGTCCCGTGTGCCCACCCCGACCTCCTAAAGGGGACCCATTCTCTCCTCGGTGGGACCCCCACACACTCCACCACCGCCCCACACTCTCCACCCTCTCCTTGGCTCCTTGTGCATGTCCTGCCCCACTGAAGTGGGCTCAGTTGCCAGGCTGCAGAGAATCCAGTCACCAATCTATGCAGGGCCACAAGTTGCCTGAGGGCTTGTTGTTGGGTGGGCCCAGTCTCTAGGGTGGGCTGCCTGCCCTGGCTGAGCTGGATTAAATCAGTGCTCTAGTGGGTGGGGCAGACCCTGGGCTAGCAGACCCCAGGGAGAACTCCAATGACATCTGTGTCAGCATGCCCACACCAGGCCACAACAATGGCCGCTGCCAATGTTCCAGTCTCTGGAGAGTTCTCACCTCTCATCGAGATGCACTTAGGGCCTATCAGGTGAGTCTCTTTTCACCAAAGCACTGTGCACCTTTCTTTCTGGTCTTTTTAGGTTGCTTTCTGAAACAGGTGAGTTTGCGCGTGGGCCCTTTAAGAGCCGGTTTTAATTTCTTTGTGAACCAGCTTTTCTGGGGGTACTCCGCAATGGTTTAGTAGCAGGCAAAGTCAGATATTATGCCACTCGCCTCGATTGTGCTGGGTCCACAAAATGCCCACAGCTGGGGCGCTCCCCGGCTCAGGGCCCCACCCCTCCAGGGAGGGCTGTAGACCTTTGGGTTGCTCCCGGGAGGCCGTGAAGCTGGTGCCTTGTGAAGGCGGCGTTTTTTCTCTCCAGAAGGGAGTTTCTGCCTCTTCCACCTCAATTAGGATTGTCGTTTGTTGCAAGAGTTCCTCTTATCCAGTTTTCAGTTCTGTCTCAGAGGTAATTTTTCCGCAAGTAGTTGTAAATTGGCTGTATCCGTGGGAGGAGGTGAGTTCAGGGTCTGCTTACGCCACCATTTTGACTTCTCTCTAGCAATGGTTTTCTAAATAGTTTTGAGCAAGAGTAATAAGAGGGCAAAAATAATATCTTGAGATCTCAGATCCATTAATTTTTTTACTTTTTTATCCGTATTCCCTCCTCCCTGCTCATTGCTTGGGAATACACACTATTATTTGAAGTTTTCTGATAAGTCCTGCAATTTAAAAGTCTAATTTAATTTAACCCAATGTTTTCCAATCATATTCCATGACAGGTTGTTTTTTTTTTTTTTTCCCAGAAACACTATTTAACCTAACCTCGATTTACTCTTCCATGGCACATGGACATAAGTATAAAAACATCTTTAGAAATCTTTTTCTTGACACTCTCTTGCTTGAGGTACTTACATGATGGAAAACTCACTCTTGCGTAAGGTATTCTGTTCCAGTTTTGATCACATTTGAAAATTTTTGGAAATAACATCTTTTGTCTTCCAATCACTGTTTTTGTCTTCTTGGAGCAAGTTAAAGGATTAGTAAATAGAAAGTAACTACTTTTGAGTATCTCATAAATGAAATCTATTGTGTACCACTTCACATGTCTCACTCAAATATAAACATCTCTGCTTCCCCCTTCAAACACTGAAATACTTGGTGTTTTCTTCATCATTCTGGTCATTTCCATGGAAATGTCACAGTTTTCAATATCCCTCCTAATATATGGTCAGATGTGCATACCATGTCAGGTGGGTTCTTACCAATAAAAAGTAAAATTGAGCTATCATTCCACTCCCTTTATTTAAAATTTTTTAATTTCATGGGGTAAGTTGATGTGAGAAATACATCATGGCGTTGCATATCAACTTTGTCAATCGAACTATTAGCAGGAAAAATAGGCTGGGAAAAGATGGAAGACCTGTGCCTGCTATTCCATATAAGTTGTCAGAGATGGATAAAATTTAGGAATTCTGATTCTTAGGTTGTGTATCTAACTAATTTTCAGGAAATTTGTGTCTGTCAAGAAGGGGCAATGGAACAGAGATTCAACAGATTTTTCCTGTTCTCCTGCTAGAGATTCTGATATTTCCCCTTATTTGAGGATAACTGCTATAGTGAGCCACTGTTTCTCATGAGAAGGTGTCATGTCTCTTGATTCTGTTGATGAGGCTAAAAGTTGAAAATCAGCACTACTCTGCATATTCTCCTCCTGCCCTCACCCCTGTCAACTATGATGACGTGATACCTAGGCTCAACTGATTTCCGTCTTATCCTGCATGGTCAATTCACTTATTGCTCAGAGATGACTGTCTTGTTCAGACTAGGCAGAACTTGGAATATTATCCTATTTCAGAATTAAGGATATGGTCCCAGCTTCCAGACTAAACTCAGAGACTTAGGGAAAGTCACAAATTTTAAGTTCTGAAAGCTGGCACAAAATAGGAGTATTGAAACATGTGCTGGCTGTGATGAAGACAGTGCTGTTTTTGGTGGTCAAAATATGATGGTTATTAACAAAAGTTTCTGTTATATGCCATTCTTGCTTGACAATATTACCCATATTGTTTACTCCTAAATATATTATGAAAGATAGTTAGTGTACAGTTGACCAGTACTCAATAAAGATGAGTGATCATGAGCAAATTATCCAATTATTTATCTAAATATCTAAATATATGTATATATATTTGTGTATGTGCATGCATGCATTATATATACGTATGTATATATATATTTCTCATACGGAACATTCTCCAGGATAGATCATATGTTAGGCAACAAAATAAAATTAAAGAAAATTGAAATCATACCAAGTATCTACTCTGAACACAGTGATATGATACCCAAAGTCAATAATAGGATGAAAATTGGAAAATTTATACATATGTGGAAATGAAACAACACACTCCAAAACAACCAATGGGTCAAGGAAGACAAAAGAGAAATCAAAAAGCATCTTGATAAATATAAAAAAGGAAACAAATACCAAAACTTATATAGGATGAAATAAAAGCAGTTCTAAGAGGGAAGATTATAGTGATAAATATCTATATTAAGAAAAAAGAAAGATCTCAAATAATCTAATTTTACTTCTTAAGGAACTAGAAAAAGAAGAACAAAATAAGCTCTAAGTAAGAAGGAGGAAAGAAATAACAAATATCAGAGAGGAAATAAATGAAACAGGGAACAGAAAAACAGTAGAGAGGATCAATGAAACTAGAGTTGGTCAATTGTCAATTTTAAAAAATTGACAAATCTTTAGCAAGACTAACAAAGAAAAAAAGAGAGAAGACTTACATGAAATTAAAATTGAAAGAGGAGAGGGGGCGGAGTCAAGATGGCGGCGTAGGCAGACTCTGAACTCACCTCCTCCCGTGGACACAGCCAATTTACAACTACTCGTGGAAAAATTACCCCTGAGACAGAACTGAAAACTGGATGAGAGGAACTCCTGCAACAACGGACAATCCTAACTGGGGTGGAGGAGGCAGAGACTCCCTTCCGGAGAGGAAAAACGCCGCCTTCACAAGCCGCCAGCGTCACGGCCGCCGGGAGCAGCTCACAGGTACGCAGCCTCCCTGGAGGAGCGGGGCCCTGAGCCGGGGAGCGCCCCCGCTGTGGGCATTTTGTGGACCCAGCACAATCGACACCAGCGGCATAATATCTGACTTTGCCTGCTACTAAAGCATTGGGGAGCACCCCCAGAAAACCCGGTTCACAAAGAAACTAAAACTGGCTCTTAAAGGGCCCGCGCACAAACTCACCCGTTCCAGAAAGCATCCTAAAATCACCAGAAAGAAAGGTGCACACTGCTTTGGTGATAAGAGACTCACCTAATAGGCCCTGAGTGCATCTCGGTGAGGGGTGAGACCTCTCCAGGGACTGGGACATTGGCGGCGGCCATTGTTGTGGCCTGGTGTGAGCGTGCTGACACAGACGCCATTGGAGTTTTCCCTGAGACCTGCTAGCCCAGGGTCTGCTCCACCCGCTAGAGCACCGATTTACTCCAGTTCAGCCAAGGCAGGCAGCCCACCCTAGAGACTGGCCCCACCTAACAACAAGCCCTCAGGCAACGTGTGGGCCTGCATAGATTGGTGACTGGATTTTCTGCAGCCTGGCAACTGAGCTGACTTGAGCGGGGCAGGGTGTGCACAAGGAGCGGGTGGAGAGTGTGGGATGGTGGTGGAGTGTGTGGGGCTCCCGCCGTGGAGAGACTGGGTCCGCTTGGGGAGGTCGGGGCACTCACACGGGGCAGGACTGTGTTGACTGTGTGTGTGGACCTCTGGGCAGCAGGGCTTGTCAGCTGCAGAAGACTTGTGCTTCTCAAAGACCCACATAGGAGGTTTGCCCCACCTTCCAAAGCCTGAAACAATTGGGTGCTCCTGTGCCTGAGGCCAACCCCACTCAGCTGCAATCCTCAGAGAGCTGACAAGAGACCTAATAGGCTAGAGGTTTACAGCAATTCTCAGGCCCTGAGCCTAACAACCTGCCACACTGGGGGCCTACTCACTTAAAAGAAATACTGCAACACAGATGTGGTATTAGAACTTACAGCCAACTGTGCTGGGGCTCCCCACACCTGATAAAGAGACTGAAGGGCCCACAACAACTACAAGCAGCTGAGCATTACAACAGCTGGCCAGGAGCATAACTCAGCCTCCCTGGGCGCCTATAGCGAGAGCTAACAGGCCACAATAGAAGGACACACGTAGCCCACATAGGGGCCACCCCTGGAACATTGAGAACTGAGGGAAGCACACTGGAAGCCTCCTAAGCCATCACTTACATAAGGTCACCTATCCAAGAGCAGGAGACGTAGCTGACCTACCTAATAACGAGACACAAGCACAGGGAAAGAGGCAAAATGAGGAGGCAAAAGAATACATTCCAAGTAAGGGAACAGGACAAAACCCCAGAAAAGGAACTAAGTGAAACAGAAATGAGCAACCTACCTGACAGAGAGTTCAAACTAAGAGTGTTAAGGATGCTCACTGATCTGGGGAGAAGAATAGATGAACTCAGTGAGAATGTCAACAAAGAAATGGAAGATATAAAAAAGAACCAATCAGAAATGAAGAATACAATACTGGAAATGAAAAACTCATTAGAGGGACTCAAAAGCAGAGTAGAGGATACAGAAGAACGGATCAGTGAGCTGGAAGAAAGACTAGAAGAAATTACCCAAGGTGAACAGGTAAAAGAGAAAAGAATTAAAAAGAGTGAGGACAGTCTAAGGGACCTCTGGGACAACATCAAGCGCACTAACATCCGTGTTATAGGTGTCCCGGAAGGAGAAGAGCGAGACAAGGGGGCAGAGAATCTATTTCAAGAAATAATAGATGAAAACTTCCCTAACCTAAGGAAGGAAACAGACATCCAGGTACAGGAGGCACAGAGAGCCCCAAACAAGATAAACCCAAAGAGGCCCACACCAAGACACATCATAATCAAAATGTCCAGAATTAAAGATAAAGAGAGAATCCTAAAAGCCGCAAGAGAATGTCAAGTTACATACAAAGGAAACCCCATAAGGCTATCAGCTGACTTCTCTGCAGAAACCTTACAGGCTAGAAGAGAATGGCACGATATATTTAAAGTGCTAAAAGGAAAACTTACAGCCAAGAATACTCTACCCGGCAAGGTTATCGCTCAAAATGGAAGGAGAGATCAAAATTTTCCCAGATAAGCAAAAATTAAAGGAGTTTGTCACCAAGAAACCAGTGTTACAAGAAATGTTAAAGGGACTGATTTAAGGGGAAAAGAGAAGACCACAAATAGGAAAAATTATCTATTTCCACGATTAGAACATAATGGATACAAATGCACAAAAAGAGGTTAGATATGATATCAAAAACATAAAAGGAGGGAGGAGGGTAGTTAAAGAGTACAGCTTTCAGACAGAGGTCAAACTAAAGTGACCATCAATTCTGTATAGAAGAAGTAAGGAACAGAGAAGGACTACTTAAACACTGAGGAAAAAAAATAAAAAGTTAAAAATGGCAGTAAGTACAAACTTATCAATAGCTACTTTAAACGTCAATGAACTAAATGCCCCAATTAAAAGGCATAGGGTGGCTGACTGGATAAAAAAACAAGACCCATATATATGCTGCATACAAGAGACACACTTCAGACCTAAAGACACTCACAAACTGAAAGTGAAGGGATGGAAAAAGATACTCCACGCAAATGGCAATGAAAAGAAAGCTGGGGTAGCAGTACTCATATCAGACAAAATAGACTTTAAAACAAAAACTGTAAAAAGAGACAAAGAAGGGCATTACATAATGATCAAGGGAACAATCCAACAAGAGGATATAACACTTGTAAATATCTACGCACCCAATGTAGGTGCACCTAAATATATAAAGCAATTATTAACAGACATAAAAACAGAAATAGACAGTAACACAATAATAGTAGGGGACTTTAACACTCCACTTACACCAACAGATAGATCATCCAAACAGAAGATCAATAAGGAAACATTGGCCTTAAACGACACCTTAGAATAGATGGACCTAGTAGATATATACAGAGCATTCCATCCAAAAACCGAAGAATACACGTTCTTTTCAAATGCACATGGAACATTCTCCAAGATTGATCACATATTAGGCCACAAAACAAGTCTCCATAAATTTAAGAAGATTGAAATAATACCAAGCATCTTTTTCTGACCACAACGGTATGAAACTAGAAATCAACTATAGGAAGAAAATCAGAAAAGCCACAAATACATGGAGATTAAACAAAATGCTACTGAACAACGACTGGGTTAACGAAGAAATCAAAGAAGAAATCAAAAAATAGCTGGAGACAAATGAAAATGAAAATACGACATGCCAGAATTTATGGGATACAGCAAAAGCGGTTCTAAGAGGGAAGTTTATAGCGATACAGGTCTATCTCAACAAACAAGAAAATCTCAAATAAACAATCTAAAAATGCACCTAAAGGAACTGGAAAAAGAAGAACAAACAAAGCCCAAAATCAGTAGAAGAAGGGAAATAATAAAAATCAGAGCAGAAATAAATGAAATAGAGACCAAAAAACAATAGAAAAAATTAATAAAACCAAGAGCTGGTTCTTTGAAAAGATCAACAAAATAGACAAACCTTTAGCTAGACTCACCAAGAAAAAAGAGAGAAGGCACAAATAAGTAAAATCAGAAATGAAAGAGGAGAGGTTACAACAGACACCTCAGAAATACAAAAGATTATAAGAGAATACTATGAAAAACTATATGCCAACCAATTCGACAATCTGGAAGAAATGGATAAATTCTTAGAATCATACAACCTTCCAAAACTGGATCAAGAAGAAGTGGAGAATTTGAATAGACCAATCACCAGTAAGGAGATCGAAACAGTAATCAAAAACCTCCCTAAAAATAAAAGTCCAGGACCAGACGGCTTCCCTGGGGAATTCTACCAAACATTCAAAGAAGACTTAATACCTATCCTTCTCAAACTCTTCCAAAAATTGAGGAGGAAGGAAGCTCCCTAACTCATTCTACGAAGCTGACATTACCCTGATACCAAAACCAGACAAGGACAACACAAAAAAGAAAATTATAGGCCAATATCACTGATGAACATCGATGCAAAAATCCTCAACAAAATACTAGCAAATCGCATACAACAATACGTTAAAAGATTATACACCATGATCAAGTGGGATTTATTCCAGGGATGCAGGGATGGTTTAACATTCGCAAATCAATCAACGTAATACACCACATTAATAAAATGAAGAACAAAAATCACATGATCATCTCAATAGATGCAGAGAAAGCATTTGACAAGATACAGCATCCATTTATGATAAAAACTCTGAATAAAATGGGTATAGAAGGAAAGTACCTCAACATAATAAAGACCATATATGAGAAACCCACAGCTAATATCATCCTCAATGGTGAAAAACTGAAAGCTATCCCTCTAAGAACAGGAACCAGACAAGGATGCCCACTGTCACCACTCCTATTTAACATAGTATTGGAAGTCCTAGCCAGAGCAATCAGGCAAGAGAAAGAAATAAAAGGGATCCAAATTGGAAAGGAAGAAGTGAAACTGTCACTATTTGCAGATGACATGATTTTATATATAGAAAACCCTAAAGAATACACCAGAAAACTTTTTAGAAGTAATAAACGAATATGGGAAAGTTGCAGGATACAAAATCAACATACAAAAATCAGTTGCATTTCTGTACACTAACAACGAAGTAGCAGAAAGAGAAATTAAGAATACCATCCCATTTACAATTGCAACAAAAGAATAAAATACCTAGGAATAAATTTAACCAAAGAGGTGAAAGATCTGTACACCTAAACTATAAAACATTTCTGAAAGAAATTGAAGAAGACACAAAGAAATGGAAAGATATTCCGTGCTCTTGGATTGGAAGAATTAACATAGTTAAGATGTCCATACTTCCTAAAGCCATCTATAGATTCAATGCAATCCCTATCAAAGTTCCAACAACATTTTTCACAGAAATAGAACAAAGAATCCTAAAATTCATATGGAACAACAAAAGACCCCGAATAGCTAAAGGAATCCTGAGAAAAAGAACAAAGCTGGAGGTATCACACTCCCTGATATCAAAATATACTACAAAGCTATAGTAACCAAAACAGCATGGTACTGGCACAAAAACAGACACACAGATCAATGGAATAGAATCGAAAGCCCAGAAATAAACCCACACATCTATGGACAGCTAATCTTTGACAAAGGAGCCAAGAACATACAATGGGGAAAAGAAAGTCTCTTCAACAAATGGTGTTGGGAAAACTGGATAGCCACAGGCAAAAATGAAAGTAGATCCTTACCTTACACCATACACAAAAATTAACTCCAAATGGATTAAAGACTTGAATGTAAGACCTGAAACTGTGAAAGTTCTAGAAGAAAACATAGGCAGTACGCTTCTTCGACATCGGTCTTAGCAACATCTTTTCAAACACCACATCTGACCGGGCAAGAGAAACAATAGAAAAATAAACAAATGGGACTACATCAAACTAAAAAGCTTCTGCACAGCAAAGGAAACCATCAACAAAACGAAAAGACAACCTAACAATTGGGAGAAGATATTTGCAAACCATACATCTGATAAGGGCTTAATCTCCAAAATATATAAAGAACTCATGCATCTCAACAACAAAAAAAAACTACCAACCCAATTAAAAATGGGCAAAAGACCTGAACAGACATTTCTCCAAAGAAGATATACAGATGGCCAACAGACACATGAAAAGATGTTCAAAATCACTAACTATCAGGGAAATGCAAATCAAAACTACAATGAGATATCACCTCACGCCTGTCAGAATGGCTATAATTAACAAGACAGGAAACAACATGTGTTGGAGAGGATGTGGAGAGAAGGGAACTCTCATACACTGCTGGTGGGAGTGCAAACTGGTGCAGCCACTATGGAAAACAGTATGGAGATTCCTCAAAAATCAACGCTAGAACTACCATATGATCCAGCTATTCCACTGTTGGGTATTTATCCAAAGAACTTGAAAACACCAATTTGCAAAGGTACATGCACCCCTGTGTTCATTGCAGCCTTATTCACAATAGCCAAGACTTGGAAGCAACCTAAGTGCCCATCAAGGGACGAATGGATAAAGAAGCTGTGGTATATATACACAATGGAATACTACTCAGCCATAAGAAACGTACAAATCCAGCCATTTGTGACAACATGGATGGACATTGAGGGTATAATGCAAAGTGAAATAAGTCAGAGGGAGAAGGTCAAATACCGTATGATTTCCTTCATTAAGTAGTAGATAATAACAACAATAAACAAACACATAGAGACAGAGATTGGATTGGTGGTTACCAGAGGGGAAGGGGGGAGGGTGGAGGGTGAAAGGGATAATTCGGTACATGTGTGTGGTGATGGGTTGTAATTAGTATTTTGGTGGTGAACATGATGTAGTCCATGCAGAAATAGAAGTACAATGATGTACACCTGAAATTTTTGCAATGTTATAAACCAATGTTACTGCAATTAAAATTGAAAGAGGAAATATTACAGCTGATACCACAAAAATACAAAGGATCATGAGGGACTAATATGAAAATTATATGCCAACGAATTGGATAATCTAGAAGAAATGGAAAAATTCCTAGAAACATGAAATCTACCAAGACTAAATTATGAAGAAATAAAATATATGAACAAATCTATAACAAGTATGGAGATTGAATCAATAATAAAAAACTTCCCAACAAAGAAAAGTCTAGGACCAGATGGCTTCACTGGTGAATTCTACCAAACATTTAAAGAAGAATGAATACCAGTCCTTCTCAAACTCTTCCAAAAAATTGAAGAGGAAGAAGCATTTCCAAACTCATTTCACAAGGCCAGGATTCCTCTCATATCAAAGCCAGACAAAAACACTACAAGAAAAGAAAAGTATAGGCCAATATCTCTGATGAACGTTGATGCAAGTATTCTCAATGAAATACTAGGAAACTGAATTCAACAGCACATCATGAACAAGTGGGATTTATCCATGGGATGCAAGAATGGTTCAACAGAAGCAAATTAATAAATGTGGTACACTATATTAAGATAATGAAGAATCAAATCCACATGATCATCTCAGTAGATGCAGAAAAAACATTTGACAATATTCAGCATCCTTTCATGATAAAAACTCTCAATTCCTTAAGTATAGAAGGAATGTACCTCAGCATAATAATTACCATACATGATAAACCAACAACTAAAATCATATTCAATGGTGAAAGGTTGGAAGCTTTTCCTCTAAGATCAGAAACAGAATAAGGGTGCCGACTCTCACCACTTTTATTCAACATAGTACTGGAAGTTCTAACCAGAGCAATCAGAAAAGAACAAGAAATAAAAGACATCCAAATTAGAAAGGAAGTAGTAAAACTGTCTTTGTTTGCAGATGACATGATCTTTCACGTAGAAACCCTAAAGATATCATCAAAAAACTTTTAGAACTAATGAAAGAATTTAGTAAAGTTGCAGGATACAAACTCAGCATACAAAAATCAGTTGTGTTTCTAAACACTAACAACAAAGTATATGAAAAACAAATTAAGAAAGCAACCACATTTACAAAAGCATCAAAACAGTAAAATACTTAGGAATAATTTTAACCAAGGAGGTGAACTATCTGTACACTGAAATCTTCAGTAAATAATGTTGGGAAAACTAGATAGCCACTTAGAGAAGAATGAATTGGACCCATATATTACACTATACCCAAAATTCAACTAAAAATAGATTAAAAACTTAAACATGAGACCTGAAATCATAAAAATTCTACAAGAAACATAGGGAAAAATCTCCTTGACATCGGTCTTGCAAATGAGTTTTTGGATACAACACCGAAAGCACAGGCAACAAAAGCAAAAATAAACAGGTGAGATTACATAAAACTAAAAATCTTCTGCACAGCAAAGAAAACAATCAATAAGATAAAAAGACCAACCTACAGAATAGGAGAAAATATTTGCAAACCATATATCTGATAAGGGATTAAAATCTAAAATATATTAGGAACTCCTACAATTCAATAGCCAAAAAAAAAAAAAAAACCAAACAACTCTATTTAAAAATGTACAAAGTATCTGGATAGACATTCCCCCAAAGAAGACATGTAAATGGCCAACAGGTATATGAAAAGGTGCTCAGCCTCATTAATCATCAGGGAAATGTAAATTGAAACCACAATGAGACGTCACTTCACACCTGTTAGGATAGCTGTTATTAAAAAAAATGTAGGTAACAAATGTTGGTAAGGTTGTGGAGAAAAGATTCCCCTGGTACACTGTTGGTGGGAATGTAAATTGGTACAGTCATAGTGGAAAACAGTATGGAGATGCCTCAAAAAACTAAAAATAGAACTACCATATTATCTAGCAACCCCACTTCTGGGTATTTATTCAAAAGAATTGAAATCAGAATCTAGAAAAGATACCTGCACCCCCATGTTCTTTGCAGCATTATTCACAACAGCCAAGGTATAGAAACAATGTCCATGGATGGGTGAGTGAATAGAGAAAACATGGTATACACACACTGTGGAATATTATTCAGCCTTCAAAAAAGAAGGAAATTCTGCCATTTGTGACATGGATAGACCCAAAGGACATTATCTAAGCGAAATAAGGCAGATGCAGAAAGTCAACTACCATATGATCTCACTTATTTGTGGAATCTAATACAGTCAAATTCATAGGAGCAGAGAGTAGAATGGTAGCTGCGGGGGCTGCTGGAAGGAGTAAATTAGAAAGTGATAGTCAAAGGTACAAAGTTTCAGTTATGCAATGTAAGTTCTGGAGTTCAAACTATGCAGCACAGGGCCTATAGCTAACAATATTATATCGTATACTTAAAATTTGCCAAGAGGGTAGGTGTTATGTTGTGTTCCTATCACAAAAAATAATAATAATAATAAATGAGGAGGGAGGAAACTGGCTGGTGATAGATATGTCTATGGCCTTGATGGTCGTGATTTTTTCTTGGGTGTATAGTTATCCATGAACTCATGGAGTTGTACATGTTAAATATGTACAGCTTTTTTACATGTCAATCATATCTTAATAAAGTGGTTTAAAAATGCACACCTCATAGCCTTTGTTAAAAATTAAATGAGGCGCTCCATGTATCCATGTAATGCACTTAGCTGGCAACTTACTTGAAACGTCATCTTTATCTATCAAACACAACCCTAGGCATAGCTGACTTTGTTTCACTTATGACAATCAAACTTTTTTAAAGTTAAAGAAACTGACTCTCAGAAAGGTTAACTAATATTGACGTTTTCCAGATAAGTAACTTGGATGGAGAAGACTAAGAAGTGGAGCTAGAATCAGATGGTCCCTGACTGCAGTGCCAGTGAAAGCATACAATGGGATGGCTAGCTGGCACATTTTGCTATTCACTAATGATTCTGTGAAGTACAGGTGCCACAGGATGCGGAAATAAACAGCTACCATGACTAGAGCTCATGTATGTTTGCTTCTTGGTAGTACTTTGGGAAAAATAGTCCCTGCCAAGAACATAACTTTGTTGACATATCAGTGGATTCTAAAAGATCCCTTTCCAAAGAATGGGTGGCCCAATGCATGGCTTGCCCGTGTTTACAGAGCATAAATTGAAGAAGTCTAAAACCTTACATAATAGGAGTCTTACATTATTATGACTTTATAGAAGATATGTAGGAAACCAACTCTCCTTGGTTTACCCAAGACTTTCCAGTTTTTACACTGAGTTCTGCATTCTGGAACACCCTCAGACCCGGACAAACCAGGACAGATGGTTGGTCAATATAATCCAGAATGGAATATTTGGGTTATAATTGCATAATCTCGTTAGAAGGAAGACTAAGTTTTCTCATTAGTATTTCAATACTCACCCATCTTTATTCTTAATTAAATTTATGGGTTTGGAGTCTTGATAGCTTTATAATTGCATGCCATTCTCTGCCAAATAAAGGCTGATTCTGTTAGTTCCTTCAGGATTTAGTTGTTATTGTTCTTCTTTATTGCCTTAGTGTACTTGGAATACAGATTTGATATTAAAGGTTACTATATTCTGTTTGACTTCACAAGGGCAAAATCATCCCCAAGACCTCTTTGGGAGTCATAATAGGCATGGAGAGTTTTCTAAATTAATTATTTGTTATTCAGAAGCCGGGAGTGTTAATGTTGTGGTGATAATATGGTCTTCCAAATAGATCAAATGGTTGAACATTGAAAAATGAATTAATTCTTGACTTTTTAATCAACTTGTATCTCTAGCTTCCTTTGAATAAAGAGGTTAGTTTGTGTGGGGATAATCAGGTCTATTCTTACATGAAGAAAAAAGAAGCTTGTTATACACTGTTATTACTGTCTGTATTTTCTTAAGTAGTATTTTTCACAAGTGTAATTAATGAATTTTGTGGTTGTTAATACATATCCCCTGATTTACACTCAATTCCATGAAGCAAGCACAGGCCTATCTTGTTGACTGGTGTATTTCTAGGGCTTACACAGAGCCTGAAGATATTAAGTACATAGTACATATTAATTGAATGGATATATTGTTGGAGGATAGATGAATGGATGCATGAATGGATGGATGGATGGATGGATGGATGGATGAATGGATGGATGCATGGATGTATGGATGCATGATTGCATGAATGGATGGATGAAACTTATAGCTAGAGCTAGCTTAATGCAGTTATAGGATACATTGTAATTCTGGCAGGCCCTGAAAATTTATGTAAACCTTAATTTTTTTTAAATATGGATTTAAAAGGACTTAGTGACTATTTTCCTTATTTTCCTCGGGCTGGAAGCAGACATGTGTAAGTGCTACAATATCTGTGAATGACAGGACAGGAAAGGGGTCAGAGAACATATATCTTCTGCCCAGTATTCAGACGAAAGTCTTTATATCATGCGGTCACTAATTCTGCCCCTCCTCCAAACTGAAAAATTTGGAGTTGAGAGGAATCTTATGGATCAAGCAATTCAAAAGACTTTTTTAAAGATGAGGAAAAGGAGGTACAGATGTGTTAATTTATTTGCTAAAGGTTACATAGTACATTATTAACAGAGCCCACTATAAAAGCCAGATCTGCAATGGCCAACTCCTGGCTACTTTATGCTTTCTGCTTAAATGTTATATACCTCTTTAATGCTTCCTCATGGATGCAGATTTCCTGAAACAATCTCTGTTCTGCCTGACCCAGGTTAACAAAACTAACGAGCCTTATTCTTTCACAGGGCCTCCTGCTAAACTAGATTTCTCATCTTCAGCCTCTCCTAGTCAAACTAAATCTGATTCTCCACGCCCTGGGAGAAAGATCAGAGAAATATCTTGCAAACACATGACACTTGAGAAAAATAATAGTCCATCCAGGAAGACTTTCAAGGTGAGCGACAATCTAGTAATCTTTCCTGTAAGGATCACACTCAAAAGGATTTCACGTTCACTTTCAAAGTTATGCAATTTATCCATACTTCACACAGTTAGAATTCTGGATTTATATGGAAGACCTCTTTTTTTCTATATTCTTTATAAATTGTGAATGCTGTTCTGGAGTTGAAGGTTATCCACAGTAATAGAAATGCAGTCAGGTGGAAATTGTCTACAGCAGAACTATTACTGGGTCCATGGCATGATATCTCTACATACAATATGCTATGGGCATAAATGAGGCGAGGAAAAAATGGCACTGAAATAGGATTTGCCCTCTAACTAAGGCCATTCTAACTAGGGAAGAAACTGCTTTATTGGAAAGATGCCACTAGCTTCTATTCAATATTCATTTAAAAGGAACATGTCTGATCGCTTCATTTCTGCTCATTTTTAACAAATAACAATCCAAAGAATCAGAACTTGCCATATTCAATTTTATGCAGCTCACTAAATGACCAGTAAGACAGAAAGCACTTCTACCTTTTCATGCTTAGATTACTCAAAACTAGGGCAATTAACAAATGTATGCTGTAAGATTGAGACTCTTCTAACATTTTGCAGAGATGCCAAATGCAAAACGCAAACACTTTTGAAGTGCGTTATATTTAAGAAAATAATTGGTCTTCATTCTGGGAGCTAATTTGATTGATAATTCCAAACAGGTGGCTTATGGCTCAATAAGAGCTACTATTAGTTACTTTTCTAAAGAATATTTTCTAATTTTCTTCTAAAAGTTGCGCAGACTGAATGCTTGAACTTCACTTATGCCTGGTACAGTATGAGAAAATATTCTTGTTGGTTACTTGACAGGGTAAATAAAATAAGGAACTTCTGGGAGAAGAGAATATATTGTTCCCTGAAGGTGGAAGTGTTTCTTCGAGCTGAAAATTACACATTTATGGGAAAAGCCAAGAGCCTCCCAATGGAAAGTTGGGTGTCTCAAATCAGCTGAAGTAAAATGAAATACATATATTGAATAGATAACTAAATTCCACAAATAGAACTTAAGGAAATGCATTTTCCCTTGTCAAAACATTTCACATAGGTTCAAACAATTAGAATCAAGCATCAGTTCATGGAATTAATTCATTTAAAAATAAGTTGGTTAAAAAATCAAGAACAATATTTTAATTTATATTTTTCATTTTCTCCCTTTTCCAATTTTCTGCTTCTCTTCCCCTTTCCAGAGATTTCTAAGAGACTTTGATTTAAGTCTGCATCAAGGGGTTTTCTAGCTGTTTTTACTCATAGTTGATATATATCAGCTGCCCTTATACTAATCTTTCCTTTTGTTAATAGCAAGTAATATAGATGTGCTTCATTTCTAGTTATTGCTGCAAAAATGATTTACATTTAATATTTAACACATCAAAATTTTTATAAAAATGCGAACAAACAAAATGGTAGAGGTATATAGCCTTGTCATAAGCACAGACTGAATGCACCAAACATCCACTTAGATTGTCTCTGCAACAAGAGATTGTCCCATTCTGATGATAGCAATGATGCTGTGATTTGGGGCTTTCTATCTTTAAACTTGATTGCCTCTTGATGTTATGTAACTTTCTTTTCTTTCTATACAATCTCAGCCATTCTATGCCTTCGTCTATTATTTTTCTGCTGATAGTTATAAAACTAGCATCCAGATTGACTTTTCTCCTGAGAGGTGCCTGTAGACAATTACACCTGGGTTTTCACAGATGCTTTATATTTATCATGTACAAAACTGAGCTCAGGATCTACTATGGCTGTGGTCTCTGGCAGGCTCCTACAGTGCCCCACCTAGGAGCTGCATCAGTTGGGAGGAAGGGGCACCTTCTCCTCTATATAAAGGTGTGGTCTGGTGACCATACCATGTGCCTGTGGGACTGCATCTGTCCAGACTGCATCCGTCTTTTCCCAATTTGCACAACGATGCTCTACAGGCTAGTAGGTTATTTTCCTAAATTTTCCATGTCTATTAAAAGTGATTCAAATTTGGAGACTGAAGTCACTGCCTTATCTCTATACCTCACTTCTCTCCCTATCCAGTCAGTTTCTACATTCTGTTAAAAAGGTACCATACAAATGTTTTTGTCATTCATCATAGGGGACTTTGCTCCTATGAAGGAAATGGGAAACAGTAGTCTTAACATAATGTTGTACATTAATGGATATGGAATAAGTCATTTTTCATCAGGAGATTAGCAACTGACTCTTTTTAACTGTTTCCCTTCTTCCAGGCTGATTCTTCTTCAAACTAACTCCCACTGTATCAGAGGGTTCCTTCTAAAATCTAAAATTTATCATGTCATATCTCTGCCTATAATTTGTGGTAAGCTGAATAATGGCTTCCCAAAGATGTTCATATCCTAATTCCCCAAACCTGTGAATACCTGACATGGTTAAAGGGACTTAGCAGATGTGATTAAGTTAAGGATCTTGATTGGGAAACTATCCTGGATTATCTAGGTGTGCCCAATGTAATCAAAGAAGTCCTTATAACAGTCAGATAGGAGAATCAGAGTTAAGGGAAGCAAGAGGTAGGAATGACGTGAGGAAGGGGCCGTGAATCAAGGAATGCAGGCAGTCTTTAGAATATGAGACACGTGAGAAAATGGATTCTCCTCTCAGAGCCTCCAGAAGGAACCAGCCAAGCTGACACTGTGACTTTAGGCCAGTGAGACTGATTTTGGACTTCCAACCTCTGAAAATGTGAGATAATAAATTTGTGTAGTTTAAAGCCACCAACTTTGTGGTAATTTGTTACAGCAGCAATAGAAAACTAATGCATTATCTTTCAATAGTATTTTACAATTTTCAGAGTAAGTTTAAAACTTCTTAATTTAGCACAGAAGTCCTTCTGTGATATCCCTTACAGCTCTCTGACATTATTTCTAGCCACTTGCCAAAGATATTTTTTCCTCTAGTTCTAAATTACTTTTACTTTCTAGAATATCAAGTTAATAGGTCATTTCAAATTGCTTCCTGGTGTAGGGATTCGGAATATCTTGCCCTTTCCTATTTTTTTTTTCCTCACTAAAGCCTACTTGTCATTTCCTTCAGGAATCCTTTTCTGATACCCCAATCCAGTGTGAAAAATGCACAAAGGAAAGAAAAACAAGTGAATAAAAAATTCAATAAGCAGAACACTTTTTAACCCAACTATTTGCCACCGTCTTAAGTTACAGTTGTTGTCACCATCTCTATCTATAGGATGGGAGTTTAGATCTCAGTTTCCATAAATCATTTTCACCCTTAAATGCCTTCTCTCTTACGGTATAGTTTCCCATTTCTTTTTCTTTTTCTTTTTTTTTTAGTGAGGAAGATTGTCCATGAGCTAACGTCTGTGCCAACCTTCCTCCACTTCGTACATGGGACGCTGCCACAGCATGGCTTGATGAGCAGTGTGTAGGTCCACGCCCAGGATCTGAACCCACAAACCCTTAGCCACCAAAGTGGAGTGAACGAACTTAACCACTACGCCACCAGGCCAGCCCCAATATAGTTTCCTATTTCAAAGGATTATTTTTGAAAGATTAATAAATAAGTGATACACAAACTATCATTGGAGAAGAATATTCCTAAGTTCTCTAGGGAGATAATTTTTGTTTCAATGGCCAGTGTTAAATTTCCAGCTTGTGATGACCACTAAAAAATGGTGTTAGATGTATGAGTATGACTTGCCCAACTCTTTGTTCTTACCAGAGTTGTAGTCTCCAGGGAAAATCCCCCATTGAGAGAAATACCTGTACTCTGTACACAATATGAACAGATTTGTAGTATCTTCTTTGGGGACATGCCATGGAATCCCACATTAGGACAACACTTAAATGAAACAGAATTCTTCAAAGACAACAAATCTAACAAGAGGGAAGTTCCATCTACAATTAATAACACATCCAAACAGTAAGTATGGTAACCATTAAAAGGAATCCTTGAATATTTAATAGGATCTAATTAAAATTAATAGGAAAAACAGTATGACAAAATTTAATAAGTACATTTTTCTCTTCTTTTGTGGGAGTAAATGCCCAATTCTTAAAATAGACTGCTTTAATGCCCATATTCATTATGCCCACATTTGCTTTCTTTACTAGCTTCCCTTGTCAGACAATATAATGAATTTTCAGTCAATAAACAATTCACGTGAGATTTTAAGTAACTACGATGTGCTAGACTCTATGCTTTCGTCTTCACTGTCTCACTTTTCCCTTGTCTCCCAATGCTCACACAAATGCTAAATGTAGGTATCATCTTATACAGTATAGGCCAAGGATGTAAAGCGCAGAATGGGCAATGAAGTAGCAAGTAGAAGAATCTAGTTAGATTTAAACTCTTTTCTCCTAGCTCCAGGTTTAGGGTTTCTGCCCCTATTCCATTTTGCCTCCCTTAACAACATCATTACAATAATTAGCTTTTATTAGGTTAGTCAGACATTCCACTGGTCTTTTCTTAGCAGCAGGATATGTGTAGCCTGAAACCCCCAAAAGCTTTATCCCTCTCCCTAACGTATTGATTTTGACTTCAACACAAGTCACATCTTCTCCACATTCCAGAGATGTGCCCAATTATAGCATCTGCGTAAAGCAATAATTCACGGGGCAGAAAATTGTAAGTGATCAGTATATAAACGTTGGGTACTGCCATTTGGAATTGTTTTCACTCGGGTGCATTGTGTCTTTCTAACAAGACTTACCTAACAAACCATTTACAGCAGCAAATTCTGATGTCAGACACATAATAGATTCTTCCAGTCTAGGAGAGTCAACTTGGGTGGTAGATGATATATTCAGAAACATAGGACATTCTTTTGAATCTCCTTTGTTTTTTTAATAGCTCTTTGATCTTGGTTTGGTTACATAGCCTGTCTGGGCTTCATTTTTCTCCACTTCAAGATGAGAGTAGCAGTACTTCCCCTGCTAAATACATAGGAGGTAACATGTCTGTCCTTCAGATAGAGATAATTATGCCCCATACACAGGACTCTTACGCAGGGTGATTTATGATTTAACATTGTCACAATCATTATTTGTTATGAGAAACTTGTTTTAGTGACTGGTAATTCTCTGGTTTCAGAGTGAACAGCTCTTGTTTTGGTATCAATGGTGTTTGGTGGGAAAGGAGAAGGTGGGGGTATTGGGAGTGGGAAAGAGAAACAGACAAGGCATGTTAAGTGGCTTAAAAGAAACACATTCAAGCAAAAAAAAAGAAAAAAAGCCTAAAAGAATACATAAGAGACTATGTAGTTTAGAGAATCCACTCACTCTTTGTAATCACTCCATCACTTCAAACTCCGTCTCTACAATTTACTAGCTGTTCAAATTCTATGTTATTTAATCCCTATTTTCTTTTGTATTATATGAAGATATTAATACATACTTAGTTGCTGAGAGGTTTAAATGATATGATTTCTGTCATGCAGAAAGTGTCAGCAAATAATGATAATACTAATAATTATCATGCATAAATGCTTATCTGCTAGTGATGACCTCTGGAAACATAGGAAAAGATACTTTCGGTTGTCACTTTCTTTGCTTTTTTCTCACAGGTAGATCCCTATTTCCTTTTGAGTTTAGTTTCTTCTATACTGAAATATATCCTTTAAGAGTTCATTCAGAGATGCTTTGTTAGTTACCAGACTAAATATTCTCAGTCTTTTAGTGTAAAAGTTGTCTCAATTTTGCTCTTAATCCTAAATGATTACTTGGCAAGGTGTAGAATTCTAGGTTGACAATTGCCCTAATCACCTGGAAGATATTATTCCATCACCTTCTTATCTCTTTTTGTTGCTGTTAAGGAATCTGCTTTCAGTTTTAGAACTGTTTATTTACACATAATATATCCTCTTCTTTTGCCTTATTCAAGACCTCAGTTTGATATTTAATGCAAAAAAAAAAAATTTGTGGTGTCCCCTCCCTCAAAGAAATATTAAAAAAAAAAAAAAGACCATGCTTTTCTCATATGTTCTGCTGTCCACAACAGTGAGATGAGTCCAGGTAGGGATTAGTTTTGTTTCTCTTGCTAGGGACTTGATGTGATTCTTGAATCTAAGCATTCATATATTGTTCATTTTGGAAAATTCTCAGCCAGTATTTCTGTTCCAGATATCCATTTCTGCCTAAAATACTACCTTAAGACGTAATGACTCTAAATCACATTTAGTGATATCTCATGATTTTGTGTCTTCACGATTCCTGCAGGGCTCAGCTGGGTGATGTTTCTGCTCTGCAGGGCATAGAGGGGTCACTAGGGATATTCAACTGGTGACTGTTCTGACTGGGAGGGTACAAGCAGGCTAGTGCTTTGGCAGAGATGATTTGAAGGCTGTCCTCCACCACGCCACTCACCCTCTCTGTATAATCTCAGAGTCCCTCCATATGGCATCTTCAGCACAGCACTTGGACTTCTTATATGGCTGCTCAGGGCTCCCAGCCAGCAAGGAGACTTTTCTTAAAGGCTAGATACAAAAATGGCTTCACTGTACTCTATTGCTCAAAGCAGTCACAGGCTACTCTATATTCAGTAGGAAGAGTAATGGACTCCACCCCATAATGGGAGGAATGTCAAAGAATTTATAGATATCTTTAAGCCTACCACAATCACTTTTTTTCTCTTTTTCTTAATTTAAGTACAATTGACATACAATATCCTATTAGTTTCAGCTGTATATAATAGTTATTCGATATTTATATACATTATGAAATGAACACCACGATAAGTCTAGTAACTATATGTCACCATTCAAAGTTATTACAATATTATTGACTTTATTCCCTATGCTGTACATTACATCCCCATGACTTTACTTATTTTATAACTGGAAGTTTGTACCTCTTAATCTCCCTCATCTGTTTTGCCCGATCCCCAACCCCTCCTCACTCTGATACCTACCAATTTGCTTTCTTGTATCTGTGAGTCTGTTTCTGTTTTGTTTTGTTTGTTTTGTTTTTTAGATTCCACATATAAATCGAATCCTATGGTATTTCTCTTTGTCAGTCTTATTTCACTTAGGATAATACCCGCTAGGTTCATCCATGTTGTCACAAATGGCAAGTTTTTATTCTTTTTTATGACTAATATCTATCTCACAATTTCTCTTTAATATTGCTTCTTTTCTTTCATTTTCTTTTTCCCTTCTGGAATTCTTAGTGTACATATATATATAAATTTGGTATCTAATTTTTAATGTTTCTAAACCTCTTTCAGATATCCTCTCTGTATCTCTGCTGAATTCTAGGTAAAGTCTTCCTGATGATCTTACAGTCCAGTAATTCTTCAACTATGTTGAATTTGCTAATAAACTTACATGTTCAACTTTTCATGTGATAGAGGTAGAGACATTCATTTCTTGAAGTTCTATTATGTTCTTTTAAAAATGTGCCTTTTTTTATATTGCCTTCTTTTCTCCTGTTTTAAGGCTAATTTGAGCTGAAACCTCAAGCCATTGGAGTACCAAGACCAACCACTCACTCTCGACTTCTACATCTCCCTCCCCACTGGAGACACACACAGACACACACACGCACGCACGCACGCACACACGCGCGCGAGCCAGATCAACTCACATGCTTCAGCTCTGGCTTTCAGTCACCTCATTGTGTCTATCAACTTGGGGAGTTCCTTCTTTTTTTGCAAACTTATTTATTTTAAATATTTTTCAAGTAGTTTATCTAGCATGTGCATACTTGTAAGTGTATTAAAGATTTCTTAGTCTGCTATCTTGTTGTAGTGAGCAATTCCATCTTCCTTCTCTAGCTAAGGATAAGATAAAGAAAAGAAGAAAACAAAGGCCCTGAAATCAGAGACATTTTTTGTTTATGTTACAGTAGAGTGCACAAAAATATGAAGACCTGTACATTTAGGAATAACTAAGTCTTTGATATGGAAAACTTAAAATCTCAATTCAAAATACGACTATTTTGAACAAGTTGTATTTAATTAAATAATGGTGAGTTTGTAGCAAATTCTTAAGAGAGCTACTTCACTTGATAATGTATGAATGCATATTTTTATGGGAAAATGTTTTGCCAAGTTAGCTGCTCTTTGCATTAATATTACAGTCAGAATAATGGAGAACAATAAAATTAGTTCCCACTACCTAAAGTTTCATACTTCAATATGACAAAATAATGTTTTTTATTTATCTTTTTTCCTCTATGCATAGCCTTCTGCTGACAGCCCCAACTTTTCTTCTGCACATCTGCAACCAAATAAACGATTATTTGCTAATAATTTAGCACAATATACACCATTTTATGGAAAATCATGTTCATTTACAAAGCTAAGCATTTTTATTCATCCGATATTTCTCTCAAAGATCTTCCAAGATAAAAATTATGTCAAGAATAAATAGTTCGTTGAGATTGCAGTGATTCTGTCTGAAGGACTCAGTATTTCTTCTGGCTTTAAGAAAACTGCTATTAGGAATATTATGACAACAAATATATCAATATTATTTTCCCTTTGAAATGTGAGTACCTCTAAACAATAGTGCCTATACGCCTTCATTTTTAGCAGTGAAAGAAAAATAAGTAAACCAATAAAAAAAATTTCCTAGTCCAGCCCCAGGTCCTTTAAAAGATGCCAGTGTGCCCATGGTAATGAAAACCAGAAATTAGTAAATGACCTTTGCAGTCCTATTTGTAGAATTTACCAAAAATAATTTCTTTTGTCTTCTCCCCTTAATTCTTGCCTTCCTCTTATTAGCTGGTTACAAAACTTTCTTGTCTTTGTCCCAATATTTTAGTTCCTGCGTCAACTCCTTGACTTGTGCTAGAGGAGGTGCAGTTGGTAAAGCAAGGTAATACTAGATCCTTCTTTTTTTATATAATTCTGTTCCTCTACACAACACATCACTTTGGTAAGGCACCTAGATTCCACTAATCATCTTCATAGGAATGACGAGTAATTTTGAATTTTTTTCATGCCTCTTTTTATTGTCTCCTGCTAGTTATTCCAGTTTTCAGTTTAGATACCACTTCCTCTAGAAAGCTTCCCCTGAACTGTGAGGTCAGAGCCAAATGCTCCTTCCACGTGTTCTGTTGGTAACTGTTCTTAATTCTCTAATAATGCATATCACTCATTCTTTTTCAATAAACAGTAAGGAAGATATTTCAAAAACAATTGCTTATTCTATACTGACAAGGCTGTATAGAATATACAATTCAATCACATTCTTAGAATGTAGTAGGAAATCTGAAATTATTTTTAAATGAATAAATGTATCAATTGATCAATGAACAAATTGACCAAAGATTGAGTCACACTCAGTGGACAATTAGGAAGAAGAAAATTCTGTTAAATATAAATGAGATTTTAATTAATGAATATAAGCATATAACTGGTTACTCAACGATTTCTCAGTAAGTGATCTGAGTCTTTTTTTAACCTCAATATGTATGCTTTTAATACATATTATATATGTGCATATATTAATGATAAAGGGAGTGAGTTTCAGGGGGAAAGGTCATACAAGAACAAAATTTATCTTGTTCTTTGCTTATGATGTCATATTTATGGCATTTTATATTGTCATTTTGCAATCTTAGAAATGGAATAGCTAATAAGGCCTTTTGAAAGTAAGAAAATAATCAAGTTTTGTAACCTCTTTTATAAAATTTTCTTTCTCTCTCTCACCATATATATATAATACATACACATATATACACATATATATGTATGTGTGTATTTCTCTTCTGTTAGCTTAAAATAGTAATTCATCAAGAAAACTGTTTGAAAAGTGAAAGCAGCCACTGGTATGTTTTATGGAGGCAGACCAAAGAGGTACTCATCACTAATATTTTTATTGTTGAGTAAAGCAGTTTAGGAGCAAAATATATTTTAAAAGATACCTAATTTGATCTTTACAAGAACTCATGGAGACAGAGCAAATATTGCTATCATCATTATATACATGAAAATGTGGAAGTTAGGTAAATTTCTTTTGTGACAAAATCAATGAGTTGTATATGTGGGGCTTGACCCCCTGTCTTCTAGTGATATCAATGATAAAGACAATTATTGAGTTACTTTTGTCTTGTATGTTCTATTCTATGTCCTTTAAATATCCGTATATTTTAGCTTTTTATGTTGAAATAATTATATATTCACAGGAAGTTACAAATGGTAAAGAAAGGCCCCAATTTCCCTCAGTGGTAACACTTGACAACACTAGAATGCAATGTCAATCAGGAATTTAACACTGGTACAATCCATAGAGTTTATTCTGGTTTCATTGGTTTTATATGTGCTCGTTTGTACATGCAGGGGTGTGTGTGTGTGTGTTTCTGTGCAATTTGAACACATGAATAGATTCATGTAACCACTACCACAATGAAGACTCTGTTCTATCACCACATAGATCCCCCATGGTATCTCTTTATATCTACACCCATTTCCTTCACCTCCTTTCATCCCTAAGCCCTGAAAACTAGTAATCTGTCTCTTTTTCTGTAATTTTGTCATTTCAGGAATATTGTGTGGAATTATATAACATGCAACCTTTCAATGTTGGCAATCTTCACTCAGCATAACTCCCTTGAGATCCATCCATGTTGTGTGTATGGGTAGTTTGCTCTTTTTCATTGCTGAGTATTATTCCATGGTATGGATATAGCACAGGTCATTTAACCATTCACCCATTGAAGGACACATGAGTTGTTTCCAGTTTTAGGCTATTACAGAAAAGCTGCTGTGAGCGTGCAGGTACATGTTTCTGTGCTGACAGAAGTTTTCATTTCTCTGGATAAATGCCCAGGAATGCAAATGCTAGGCCATAAGGCAAGTATATGTTTTCATTTTTTAAATGCAAAATTAAAAGGTCTAACTATTTTTCAGAATGGCTGTACCATTTTACTCTTCCATCCACAACGTTGAGAGATCCGATTTCTCCACATCCTATCCAGCATTTGATATTGTCACTATTTTTTATTTCAGCTATTCTAATAGGTGTGTAGTGCTGTCCCATCGTGGTTTTAATTTGCATTTCCCTAACGGTTCATGATATTGAGCATATTTTTGTGTACTTATTTGCCATGTGTGTATCCTTTTTGGTGAAATATCCATCCATAAATATTTATATTTGATAGACATAAATATATCTATGATTATGTGCTCACAATATGATTAGCATTCCATATCTTCTTTTTATGGAAGAGGTAACAAAATTACAGAGACACTAAGTAATATGCCCAAAGGCACACTGCTAAGAAGTACTAAAGCTAAGTTAAAAGTTCTGGTTTAATGCCAAACTTATGCTATTTCGTATATATCACACTTTGCTGATTTCTCCACTTTCTTGATTATTTTACTGAGCCCGCTATGTTGTAGAGATGCCAGGCCAAAATCTTGAAGAAAGAAAACATGTTGCATCTTTACTGTGTACTTGTAAATATCACTCCTCAAACACTTCACAAGTTTAAAAAAAAAGGAAAAAAATTAAAGATGACAGAATACATGAAATATGCATTTTATGAGCATTTTTACCATGCCTTCTATTAATAAACCATAACAAAATTTACACTGAAGTTTACTTTACAACTCAAGATATGAACCTAATGTAGAAATATCTTTTCAAGAAAATAGATATTTTATGCTTTAATTGGTTAAACAAATAATCCTATTTAAAACCAGATAAGGAATGTGGAATAAGGGTGGGAAGTCGAGAGAGTTTGGGGTAGAAGAAGGAACAACCAATTTGCAATTTGCAATTTGCCTTCACTGATCACCTTGTTCATCCTTACTGCAGTGGAGAATTAGAGAGTGGTGGGTGCACGTGTTGTTAATTACAGACTGGCAGACATTCTCCAGCTGAAATTAATTAATCACCTTCCTCCGGGTGGGAGAGGCCGAGTGTAGTGGTTGAGATGTGGGGTCATGATTCCCTGTATCAATTTTGTATTTGATTATATTAGTCCTGACAAGCTTTTCACTAAGGGCATTATATAGTTCAGTCAATAGCGATATTCTTCTTCAGCTATTTCAACACCAGATTACTAGAGATTAATCTTTGATATCCTTGGTGCTCTGTTTTTTTTAAGATTCTGGTTCTTATTCATTACATACAGATATTTGTCATTTTTATATGAATTTCTACTTAGAATTATTACCTGGTGATTGGCATACCTTATCTGAAGATGATTAAACCCTCTCCCATGATATGTAATTTGAAACAAAAAGGGAGGCTCATTTAAATCTGAAAGATTATAAATTCTATCATGGTTAATCTCAATCAAACAACAAATGAATGCTTTAGCAAGTGTTGTCAGCTCATGTCTGGAATAAATTCATTCATCCATCCATCCATTCGGTTGGGCATTTATTAACGAAAGAAACAGTTAAACCAGAACTCTAGAATGGGTATGCTACAGAGAGGAGAGCAAGAAATAGCTGCCCAACAAAGCTACAGGGAGCTACTGCCAAACAGCATGCTTGATATTGCAATACAGGAGGAAATATAAATGTCAATATCTTCTGTTCAGTGGGGAAGCCTTTTTTAGGTCACATAAAACTTGGAAGTGATTCTTGTTCCAGTCAGAGTCTACAGCAGCCACTTCAACATCCGAGGGTTCTCAGAACAGTGTGAACTCAAGCATGGTAAAAGGTAAATTGCAGCAGGCATTTTCTAGACCAGACAATGGGGAGCAGCTCAGCATAGATATTGATGGTAACTAGTTTGCAACAGGCTGAACGAGTGCAGTTGAAAACCTTCTATTTAAATTTGTAAACATTGAACAACTGTAGTTGAAGAGATTGAAATATACCTGTGATAAGTACATCAAGTTGTATATTGCAGATAGAACAAATGACTTGAGACACAAAATAAAATTTGAAACAGAAAGGAATCAGAGAACAGTCCTAGACATCATTGGTCAAAGATGTCATCTTCCTAGAGCCCATTGACTCAGCCTCAACTTCCTAAGATTTTCTTTAGTGAAGAAAGAAAGAAAGTTATATACATATATATAAGAAGAAAGAGAGAGAGAGATGAATTTTATGTATTTAACGTATGTAAATATATGAAAGAAAAAATATTTTGCCTTTCCCGGTATTTCATCCCATGAAGACAATAAGAGAATTAATTAAGGAAGTTTAAACTACTGAAATTAAGATTTTATTTTTATTACAGGCAGACACCAACAGTTGATTTGATTTGGTATAGAAAGAATCCTACCTCATGGTTCAGAAATCATGCCAGCTGCCCACACAGTTAGCACCACTCCAGAACAGAATCTACATTGATTGGCATTTCATCATCCAAGCTCTGGTCTGCTCCCCAAATTCAACTTGTTAAGGCCTTGGTCAGACAATTGAGAATTCATCAGACTTAGGGAGGCTCATTCAAACTAACTGAACTCTAAGAACACTGATATGTCTAAACCTGAATTCTTGTTAATTTTGCTTAATGAATATTCCTTTCTCATAATAAAAATTTTATGTACATTATACGTGGCAAATATTTCCCATTGTTAGAGCACCTAGGAGGAATAATAACAAGATAGCTTTTTGCTATGCATGAAATCATAACTGGTATAGTCTTGGCTGTGGAAATCCACAGCAAATTGATTAATTTTAAATTCATAAAATATTGGGCAATATTTACTCGTGATCTCAGTTTAGCTTAAAAAGGTGACATCCATGTGGCTTGAGGAACTTCTCAACTCCAGGAAAGCAAGATTAAAACTGTGTTGATATGTGCTTCTCAGTCAACTCACTCTCATAGATATTGGAAGTATAAAAGTGAGCTTGGATTTTTTCCCCCTCACCTTAATCAGTCCAAAGGTCTGGAAAATAATGTATAAATAAACAATCACCATATATAGTAATAACTTCTAGGCCATAATATGGGAAAAGATGCTATTGTCACTAGAAGCTAGTATGTTTGAGGTTTCATCCTTAATCTAAAAAGAAAAAAAAAATGCTATGGAAGCCCCAGGGCTATCTTTGGACAGTTATTAAATCTGACTCAATAATAGTTAGAAGATTGTTGAGAGACTATAGGAAGGGACTGAGCATTCAGAGAAAAAGATAAATCAGGTGCAAAGGTAGTGAGATAGGAGAAAAATCTGAAATATCAAGAAATTGTGAATAAATTGATGTGAAGGGATGGTAAGAGATGTCCCCTGCAAGAGGAAACCAAAAGAAATCAAGATAGCTATACTAATATCAGACAAAATAGACTTTAAGCCAAAATTGGTAACAAGAGACAAAGAAGGTCATTATATAATGATAAAGGAGTAATTCCTCAAGAAGGCATAATAATTGTAAATATGTACACTCAATATCAGAATGCCTAAATATATTAAGCAAATACTAACAGATCTGGAAGGAGAAATAGACAACAATGCAATAATAGTAGGGCACTTCAATACCTTACTTTCAACAATGGATAGACCATCCAGACAGAAATCCAACAAGGAAACATTGGACTTGACCCATACTTTAGACCAAATGGATGTAACAGGCAGATACAGAACATTCAGTCCAACAGCAGCAAAATACACATTCTTCTCAAGTGTACACAGGGGAACCTTTGTGCACTGTTGATGGGAATGTAAATTGGTACACAGCCACTGAGGAAAACAGTATGGAGATTCCTCAAAAAATTAAAAATAGAACTACCATATGATCCAACCATCCACTTCTGTGTGTATATATATATATACACATCCAAAATCAATTGAAGGCAGTGTCTCAAAGAGATATTTACACACTCATGTTCATAGTGGTATTATTCACAATAACCAAAAAGTGAGAGCAGCCCAAATGTCTGTCCACCAATGGATGAGTGGATTAACAGAATGTGGTATATCCATACAATGTAGTATTATTCAGCCTAAAAAGGAAAGAAATTCTGTTACATGGCATAACATGGATGACCTTTAAGCATATAATGCTAAGTGAAATAAGCCAGTCCCAAAAAGACATATATTGTATAATTCCACTTACATGAGGTTCTTAGAGTAGTCCAAATCTTAGGAGCAGAAAGTAGAATACTGGTTACCAAGGGCTAGGGGGAGGGGAAATTGGGAGTAGTTGTGCAATGAATAGAGTTTCAGTTTTGCAAGATGAAAAAGTTCTGGAGATCTTTTGCACAGTAATGTAAATATACTTAATACTACTTAACTGTGCACTTAAAATGGTTAAGATGGGAAATTTAATATTATATGTTTTTTACTACAATTAAAAATAAAAGTCAGAGAAAAGACCTAAGTCCCAAAACACTACCAAGGTTCCAAATATGATATGAACACAGGCATGTATGTGTGTTTGTGTGCACACGTGCGTATATATGTGTGTGTGCAGTGAAATGGAAGCGAGAACGTACACTATGTACCTAAACCTATCTTTGAAACCAACATTTCAGTACATGAATTTCTTTGTCTCCTTTGATAGGTTTCTCTCAGTGTCCTCTTGCAGGTAAACTTTGACTAACCATTAAATGTGACTCTAAGTGCATATGACTATATTAAAATACTTTTACAGGTCTGACCCAAGCCCACAGAGATTTGGGGCTGTATAATTTGTCTATATGTCCCAGGGAAGGTAGATGCTCTCTTTTCTATGCTATCTAAAGAACACTGAGCAGCGTTAGGGATCCCTTGAGAAATTCTATACCAGCTAGTGGAGAGCTTTAGCAAAAACGTCATCAGGAATATTCAAATCTATTTCTACTTGATTTCACTTCACCACATTAGAATTTCCCCAGGGCTATATGTCAAAGTGTCCCATAAATTACACGGATCAGTTTCAAATGTTAACTATTGAAAATAATGTTCTGTTAAAATTAGTGTTATATCACTTCAAGGGGATTTGGTTTAAATACTTGAGTTAGCAAGAGAAAGAAAAAACAATGTGTCTTGGTGTTTGAAGAACATGGACTTAGCAGTCAGACAACCCAGGTTCAAGTTTTAACTTGGTCATTTACTATATGTGCTCCTTAAAATTCTTAGGTCTCCATTTTTCAAATCTGTCAGTTGCAGATAATAATCTATACCTATCCGGGTCATTATAAGGATTATCTATGTTTATTAGAGGACACTGGCACATACATAATACTTAATAAATGTTAATAATTTATTATTATTTTATAGTAATTACAAAAAGTAAATACAAACAATAATTATAGTATATATCCATTTTAATAGTATAAAACTATAAAATAAATGTGTAGATGTAATAAATAGTAACTATAAATTATAATTATAAATAATATTTATAAACTAATTATACGTATAGTCTTTTACTATTATTTATCATCGTGATTTTTTTAAAGATAGAAAATGATTATAATGTAATAATATTGATGATAAATCAAAGATACTCTGTCCAGGTTATGCAATAACCCAGAAAAAAATTGCTACATTCTTTTGCACTATGTGTATGATCAGCATACCATCGAGAATTACTGCATCAAAAAAGACCGCCCTCACATCCCTGCAATCCTATAACCCTTTATGAGATTATAGCAATCTGTCTAGGCTACGATTCTGAACTTGTTGGTGATGGTGCTAAAAACTGTTAGTAAAATACACATAGTCAAACCACAGCATTTATTGGCCAATAAAGCCAGAGGCACAGTATCACACTCAAGTTTATAGCATAGTAGAGTCTTTTGTATTTGCATAATGCTTTTACCATTTATAAAGCTTTACACGTACAGTAAGTTGTTTAGCTTCACAAAAACCCTGTGCAATTATCTTCACTTTATGGCTGAGGAAATAAAGTTAGCCAAGAAGTGAAAGAACTTGCCCAAAATGAGGCAGCAATGAAATGTGTGATTTGGGGTTTGATATCTTCAAGTCCAGTGCTTTTCCCATCATATCATTCCTCCTAGATAGCAGAACATCATCAGGACCATCTTGATAGAGAATCACTGATGTTAGGGAATAAAATGGATGACAAAATCCCAAAGAAATTTTTGCGACTCTTGGTTCTCTGAACTTAAAATGATGCTGCTTGTGCCCATACTACAAATCAATATAATACAGTGCTTTCTTCCCAATTTAAATCAGTTTCAATTAATCATGTGGAAATGTTTTCTCAAGTACCTATTTCCTGATCTGCTCACTCTTTAAGCCTGTATAGTTAATTCCCAGTTAACCCCCAGTACCATACACTCCCTCTTTCATAACACTCATCTCAAGTGAGCTACTTGCCTAATGTTTGTGTCACCATGAGATTTTGTGGCAGTAGGCATCCCAATCATCATGCTTCTCTATGTTTACCCTCTTTAAAACGTGAATTTTTTGTTCCTAACATTGTGTCAGGTCCAAGCCTAGGTTGTAAGAAGATTTTCATGTTTCCTCTTGCCTCTACCTTGCCTCTTGAGAGGAACATACCCAAACAAGCCCACTAGTCACCAAAGGTGTATAAAAGACAAGTAGGGCAGAGCCTCAATCAGGTGACCTCCAGCTGACACCTAGATATGTGATAGAGGATATGAGTAAAAATGGTGGCTTAAGGACCTCCCATAATCCTCTGCTTTCTTCCATAAAAGCAATGGAGACACTGGAAGAAATTGTCAGAATCCACATTTTCAGAACTCTGGAAATTAATCAAAGGTGTGCAGCATATGGGGGAGGAAAATGGATGAACTTAGTAAGAACAGCAAACTTTGTGGCACTTTAACTTGCCTTGTTCCCATCACTCCCTCCCAGCTCCATGGTAGCTTCAAAAACCAACAGCCCACAATCACAGGAAAACCAGCAATCTGGTAGCCACTGGAAGGGGTAGAATTGGATTGGAGCTTCTTCAAGGTCCCATTTCCAGAAAATTGCCATTATTTGACCTGCGTGTTGGTTCCTTGGATGAACCTACTCACAATGCTGTCTTTATTTGACCTACTCAGAGTTTTCCCAGTGCAAACAGCCTTTTCCCTAAGTGCATTTGTTAAAAACAATCAGAGGCAGTTGTTTAACATCATGGCTTCCTGAGGTGGTGTATGTCAGTTAGGGAAAACAATATGCTGATCAAAAACTTAAAAGCAAAACCTGTGGAATGACATATCCATAGGAAGCTTTGAAAAACTCTGATATATTTCTGGGAATATGGAAGGCCATGTACCTGTGTAGGACTGTGTGCATGTCCATGGAACAACTGCGAAGGCCATAACCTCTCACCTATGGTTTATCGTGTGTCGCTGCATGAGCAGAAAGTGAAGGTTAAGGTGGAGTAGTAAACTGCCTAGCTAAATGTTGAAGGTACGCTCCAACATACAGCCCTCAGCAAAGACTTGGGAGATTTATTGGTTCCAAACATTTGAGGAAATCTCTGTCCATTCATTAGCTGGCTGCAAACCTAATAGAGACTTTAATGGCCACATACAAAAAAGAATACAGACTTTATAGAATTAGGTCAGAAAAGTCACAGCACAAACAAACAGTAACAAACAATGACAACATCAATAAACTCTGGCAAGAGGGCAGAATCTGATTTCCAGAGTTCTCACATTATATTACTTCAAATGTCCAGTTTGCCACACACAAAAAAAATATGAGACATGTAAGGAAGTATGACCCATAAACATAAAAGAAGCAGTCAATAGAAACTTTTCCTGAGGAACCCTAGATGTGAGATTACTAGAGAAAGATATTAAATCAGTTATTCTAAATACGTACAAAGCACTAAAGGAAATCATTTCTAAAAAATTAAAAGAAAGTTTTAGAACAGTGTCCCAAAAATTAATCAAGTTATTAAAAAAAAGAACCAAATAGAAATTAATGGAGTTGAAAAGTACAACTATAATGAAAAATTCACTGGAGGTGCTCGGGGTATTTGAGCAAGCGAAAAAAGAATCAGCAAACTTGAAAATCAGTCAACTGCGATGTGTGCAAGAGCCTATTCAAGAGCAGCAGTGCCACTCAGCTGAGCCTCACTTAGATCAGCAAACTCCCAGCCGATCCCCAGAAGGGTGTGCTAAATAAATGCATACTGTCATGTGCTTCTGAGAATAGATGATTGTTTCTTATGCAACATTGTTATGACCATAGTTAAGTGACACAGACAGTAAGCATCTTGAGGGCCACTGCCACATCTACACTGCTCACTGCTGTGTATCCAATACCTGGCACATAGTAGTTACTCTATAAATGTTTGTTTAAAATGATTTGTTATTAATTAAAAAGTGTCCTCTGATTTTAGCTTTAGTCTCCTCATTCATAGAATAAGCATATTGAATTTTGTTTATTCTCAAGATGTGAATTGTCAAATTATTTATAGGATTCTGTAAAAACTTCATCTCAGCCTCAATTGTGTAAGATAAAAAAAGTTGTACATAATGATGGAAAGATGTGTTGAAGACCCACAATGACAGATATTGGAAGCGACTTAGGAACCATGTTAACAAGTGATTCTCCTATACTTGGGGAAAAAAGGGAAATGTTATATAAATGGACTATATCTTGTTAACCTCAAGGCATGATATTTCCTAGATACATACCACTGTCTTCTCTCTTAACTTTCCTCCACACATCCCATATGCACCTATTTAGAGGAAAAAGGACTTTGTCTATAGAGTTATATTTGAATAGAAACATTTCAGCTCAACTCCACGTCACAGCTTTCCTCAAAAAGGTTATAGACTTTTGATGGAAAATTAAACTGCATTATTAGCTATAAAAGTGTTACCGGTTTGACTATAATTCTTTACTGTTCTGGCCTTTCATGTGAAATTTTGGGTGAAATTTAATGTGAAATTTGGGGTAGAATAATCCAAAGACACTTTCAAAATTAACGTACAAGAACAAAATTCTTTGAGATATTGTCCGAAGCGTAGCATTTTGAAATCCAATTGAGCTGCATATTGAATATTCAAAAATTATTCTTTTATCTATGTTATTATGTTATTATGTTATTCCCAGACAACACTGCCGATACACTTGTTTCTTCAAAGTCACTTTTCACAATTTAAACTTAAGACTTGACATAATGTCAAATGTGTCTCTGGCACGGCTGCCTCCTCCTAGTTTTAATTCCTTTTTCGTACCTTCCTTGCGTCTCTGATTCTACTGTGGTTGAGGAGATTTGCCCACCATGAAGCATGGAAGTCCTGACCATTTCATTCTTTCCCAAGATCCTTGTCCTTTTTAACCATTTCCTATCTTCCCAAATAGGAATATCGCAAATATTTTCTCAAGTAGATACTTAACTCCTAGAAATTTTTGAGGTTTAAGTAAGATAACTTACGTCTGCTTTATCACCTGCTTGACACGCTTAAAACCTGTTTTAATTGAACATTTATTATTACTTTATTATTACTGTTATTATTAGTTGGGACTGAAAGGTGGAATTCAGAGCACATTTTCTCTAGCCATGCCATTTCTCCTCGGGCTTCCTACACTTCATGTTGTCACAGTCTCCAGATGTGTTCATAGGGTGTTCTCCACCACAACTCTAAAATTCCATCCGGTCTGACTTTACCTGAAGGTATAATCTGACATGTTAATTTCTTTTTGCTTTTTATATTGCGGTAACATTGGTTTATAATGTTGTATAAATTTCAAGTGCACATCATTATACTTCTATTTCTGCATAGATTACATCATGTTCACCACTCAGATACTAGTTACAATCCATCACCACACACATGTGTCTAATCATCCCTTTCGCCCTCCTCGCTCCCTGCTTCCCCTCTGGTAACCACCAATCCAGTCTCTGTCTCTATGTTATTGTTTGTTGTTTTTATCTTCTACTTATGAATGAGATCATACGGTACTTGACCTTCACCCTCTGACTTATTTCACTTTGCATAATACCCTCAATGTCCATCCATGTTGTCACAAATGGCTGGATTTCATCGTTTCTTATGGCTGAGTAGTATTCCATTGTGTATATATACCACATCTTCTTTATCCATTCGTCCCTTGATGGGTGCTTAGGTTGCTTCCAAATCTTGGCTATTATGAATAATGCCACAATGAACATGGGGGTGCATGCATCTTTATGCATTCGTGTTTTCATGTTCTTTGGATAAATACCCAGCAGTGGAATAGCTGGATCGTATGGTAGTTCTATCCTTAATTTTTTGAGGAATCTCCATACTGTTTTTCATAGTGGCTGCACCAGTTTGTACTCCCACCAACAGTGTAAGAGAGTTCCCTTCTCTCCACATCCTCTCCAACACTTGTTGATTCCTGTGTTATCAATTATAGCCATTCTGACAGGACGTGAGGTGATATCTCATTGTAGTTTTGATTTGCACTTCCCAGATAGTTAATGATATGTTAATTTCAATTGCCCACTTAAATGTTTTCCCACAATTTTCCTTTCAATAATATTCATTGCCTCAGTGTTCAGGTATGTTTGGCTCATCAACTTCAACAAGAATCAAGAGTCTGATGACAATTCTATCTTTCTTCTTAATCAGATTCTTAGCTAATTTGTTGGAATTATAGTTCCTCCTCTTCAATCCCTTTATCTACAGAGTCATCCAATTCTGTTGATTACTGAACAGAAGTCTCATCTATTCATCATTCCACCAGTGAAATGGCTTCACTGTTGGGACTGGCTTTGTAAAACACCTTACTACTTGATCCTTCTAACTTCAGCCTTTCTCTAGTTAATTCATTCTGCTCTTCACTATCTGACAAATCTTCCAATTCTATATTCATGTCATTCAAGGATCTGTAAAAATGTCTATGGCAGCTAGCTGTAGAATGAGGAACCATCGCAGTTTTCCTAGAGCTGAGGGGGTTCCTAGGACGTAGGACTTCCAATGATAAAATCAGAAAGTCCTGGGCAAATCAGAAGAGTTGGCCACCCTACCCGTGCCTCACCAGACATAGTCTCAGTTTAGTCTTCTCTGTTCTGCCAAATGGAATCTCATTTTTCTAGCTTCACAAATATTGGTTTCTTCATCTAGAATTTCCATTCCAAAATTTGTCCCATCATGCCTACGAATAGCAGAAGAAACTGAGACTAAAAAATAATATACTGTAGCTAAATAGAACACAATTTAGAGTCAATTTTTCAGTTTAAATCTGAATCCAAATGCTGTATTCTTAGTACTACACCATACTACTAGAGATAGGTTCCTTTTCTTTAGATATTCTCCAGTCTAGAGTAGGAGAAACAAAATGTACGTTATTACTTATTTTTAAATGTGCTATTAAATAAGTACAGAGTGCAGTTTGAGTCTAAGACGAAAGACTTTATTTGCTGTGGAAATTAATCAGGAAAGGTTTTAGTGATGAGACATTAAACTAGATCTTGAAACCCAGGAGATAGGATATGACTGGGACACAAACAAGAATAAGTACAGAGACAAATGTGTAGACAGAGATTTCAGATCAAGGAAAAATCCAAATAAAATCATGTAAGTTGGAGACTGAGAGGATAGGTTTGGGAAAGTTGGGGTAATATCATGGAATATCTTTGCAATCAAGCAACGAATCAGTGCTTTACCCTTTTATTTCATTTAGAATATCTGAACCTGATTTTCTACAGCTTTAGCCAAACCTAGAGAACGTTGGTCACTTAGTTTTTTTATCTGTGATTTTTGGAAGATTCATCTACAGTGATGGCTACAATAGGCTGGAGACAAGTGAAGAGAAATGGGGAGATCAATTAGGAGGCTATGTCAGTAATCTAATAAAAGCCCATTTGTCAGACAAAATTAACAGGACTTGAGGGTAGATATATAGGGGATAGAACTTCCAGGCAGGGTGAGCAGCAAGAGGATTCTGGAACTCTGACTTTCTATATTTTCAGAGCAATATGAAGTGGTAGGAGACAAAACTAGAGAGATCGATAGGTAAACAGAGACCAGGCAATGGGGAAACATTATAGACCATTTTTCCATAGGAGCTGTTTCCTATTGGAAATCAAAATGCAAGGAATGGTATAAGAAAAAAAAGAAGCAGCAGCATGGCATGGTCAGAGTTGTTTTTTAGAGAGTACATGCTAGAAGTTCTACAGGCAATGTTCACATAACTAGGTCAAAGCTAGAGGCAAGTAGACTAGCCAGCAGGCAATTTTTGTACACTAAGAGAAGAGAAAAAAAAAGTTGATGGTGGCCATACTGACATTCCATTTTTGAAGTCTTATCCATGATTTTACATGCAAATGTCATGATATTTGATGGCTCAACCTCCTAACTGGTATTTTACGTAGCATCTTCTTCCATCTTACTGTAAGTAACCCAAACGTCCTCAGTAATAGGTCTGCCTAAAGGAAGAGTTGGCGATCCTACATTTTAGGAAAGGCCGCTGGCAATGGCACAAAGCAACAAATGGCATCTAATTTAAAATCCAGGCTGCGTACCATGCAATATAAAATACAAATAAGCCTCAAAAAGATGTTTCCAAATACTTTTCCTCTCCTTTGGAGTTGATTCACCTTTCCCAAAAGAATGGTTATGCATAGGCTTCAAGTTTCAATGTCCTGGAGAGTGACATCAGCAAGAAAGAGGAAAAGGAAGTCTCAGCCCTCATTCTCCCACAGAAACACTGATTTAACAACAGTATAAGGAACAAAACATCTTATAAGAAGTTCATATTTCAGTTAAGAAATTATAATATCCCAGATGAGCACAAGAACAAGATCAGCTGGACTGAAATGAGTAAGGAAGCAAATTAACTTTACATGTGTCAGGCCCTCCCCCAAGCCAGCAGAGCTCAGCACCAAGAAAGATCTCAACTACTCCCAGAAGAGGGCAAGGAGAGAAAAAGGAGTGAAAATCCAACGTCCCAGGCATTTCAGTGCACTCCCAGAGGTCTGGATTCTGTCACATCATACACAGAGAACTGGAAGATCTGGCATCATTTTGATGCCTGGAGCAGCTGAGGGAAGGACACCTTATGGCAGCCAGCTTTGCTCTGCAAATATTGGAGAAAGTATGGAACTGAGGCTTCTCCTTCAGGAGGGAGGGAGGAGTGGAGTGTGGTTCCAGTGTCCCCAGACCTTCAGTGTGCTGATTGAGGGACTGATTTCTGTCCCAAATAACACAGATCTCTGAAGAAACTGACATAGTCAGACATCAGATGGAGCAGGAGATTACGAGTTGCAGAAAACAACAACAGACTGTACTCCTGGGGCAGCTAGTAACAAAGGCTCAGAATCTATAGGCAGGCTGACTGCTGAAAGCATTTCTCAGTCAAAACCAGTCCATAAAGACTAGGAGAGGTGGCTCTTTCTTCAAATATGCAGACATCAATGCAAAGGTACAAGGACCATGAAGAATCAGGAAAACATGACAGAATAAAAGGAATGAAAGAAATCTCCAGTAACTTACCCTAAAGAAATGGAGACTATGAAATGCTTGACAAAGAATTCAGAATAATCATCTTGAAGAAGCTGAGTGAATTACAAAAGAATGCAGATAGACAACTAAATAGAATCAGGGAGACAACACGTGAAGAAGTGAGAAGTTAAAAATATAGAAATAATAAAGAAGAACCAAACAGCAATTGTGGAGTCGAAGAATGTAATAACTGAATTAAAAAAAATCACTGACGGGGTTCAACAGACGTAACCAAGAAGAAGAAAGAATTAGTGAAGTCGAAGGCAAACCATTTGAAATTATCCAGTTAAAGGATCAGAAAAAAAAAAGAAAAAGTGAAGAAAGTCTAAGGGAATTATGGGACGACATTGATCAAAACAATGTATGCATTATGAGAGTCCTAGAAAAAGAAAGAGAAAGGGATGGAAAATTAATTAAAGAAATGAGAGTTGTAAACATCCCAAATCTGGGGAGGAAAATAAACATCCAGATTCGTGAAGCTCAAAGAAACTCAAATAAGATAACTGAAAGAAGTCTACACAGAGACATATTATAATCAATTTGTCAAAAGTCAATGAAAAACAAAGAATTTTGAAAGAAGCAAGAGAAAAGTGACTCATAATGCACAAAGGAGGCCCTGTAAGGCTATCAGCAGATTTATTAGCAGGAATTTTGTAGGCCAGGAGAGTGGAAAGATATATTCAAAATACTGATATAAAGAAAGTGCCAGCCAAGAATATTATACCCCAAAAAACTGTCCTTCAATAATGAAGGAAAAATAATGACTTACCCAGGCAAACAAAAGCTGAGGGAGTTCACCACCACTAGATCTGCCTTACAAGAAATGCTAAAGGGAGTTCTTCAAATTGAAACAGAAGGATGCTAAACAGCAACACATAAGCGTATGAAAGTATAAAACTCACTAGTAAAGGTATATAGATAGATAGATAAATAGATAGATAGATAGATAGATAGATAGATAGATAGATAGATAAATGTAAAATACTAGGGTATGTAAATAATTTTTAATTCTAGAACAGCTCAGAACCAGGTGGCTTCTCTCAAGGTGAATGCTCTCAAACATTTAAAGAAGAATTAACACCAATCCTTCTCAACCTCTTTCAAAAAATTGAAGAAGAAGGAATGCTTCCAAACTCATTTTATGAGGCCAGAATTACCTTGATACCAAAACGAGACAAAGAAACTACAAGAAAAGAAAACTACAGGCCAATATCTCTACTGAATATATATGCAAAAATCCTCAACAAAATATTAACAAACCAAATTAAATAGCACATTAAAAGGATCTCACACTGTGACCAAGTGGGATTTATCCCTTGGGTGCAAGACTGGTTAAATATATGCAAATCAATTAATGTGATGCACTACATTAACAGAATGAAGGGTAAAATTCACATGATTTTAATAGATGCAGAAAAAACATTTGATAATATTTAATATCCTTTCATTATAAAATCTCTTAATAAACTAGGTATAGAAGGAATTTACTACAACACAATTACGGCCATATATGACAAGCAAACAACTAATGTCACACTCAACAGTGAAAAACTGAAAGGTTTTCCTCTTAAATCAGGAACAAGGCAAAGAGGGCCAATCTCACCATTTCTATTCAACGTAGTCCTAGAAATCCTAACCAGAGCAATTAAGCAAGAAAAAATAAATAAATAAAAGGCATCCAAATTGGAAAGCTAGAAGTAAAATTATCTCTGTTTGCAGATGATATGATCCTACGTGTAGGAAATCATCAGGACCATGAAAAACTGTTAGAATAATATTCAGTAAAAATGCAGGATAAAAAAAATCAACACACAAAAATCAGTTGTGTTTCCATACACCAAGAACAAACTATCTGAAAAAGAAACAAAGAAAACAATCCCATTTACAATAGCATCAAAAAGAATTGATGAAAGAAATTTAGAGGACATTGAATAACTGAAAAGATATCAGTTGAATTAGAAGATATAACGTTGTTAAAATGCCCATACTATCAAGAGCAGTCTACAGATTCAATGCAATACCTATCATAATCTCAATGACCTTTTTTACCAAAGTTGAAAACAAATCCTAAAATTCATAGGGGACCACAAAAGACTCTGAATAACCAAAACAATCATGAGAAAGAGGAACAAAGCTGGAGGCATCACACTTCTTGATTTCAAGTTATGCCACAAAGATATTGTATTCAAAACAGCATGGCACTGGCAAAAAAACAGACATGTAGACCAATGTAACAGAATAGAGAGTGCAGAAATAAACCTATGCATATACAGTCAACTGATTTTCAACACAGGGGCCAAGAATACACGATGTGGAAAGGATAGTTTCTTTAACAAATGATATTAGGAAAACTAGATATCCACAGGCAAAAGAAGAGAATTGGATCCTTTAACTTACACTATGCACAAAAAATCAACTCAAAATTTATTAAAGATTTAAACATAAGACCTGAAACTGTAAAGTTCCTTGAAGAAACCATAGGGGAAAAGCTTTTAGACAGTGGGCGTGGTAATGATTTCCTGGACATGACACCAAAAGCACAAGCAACAAAAGCAAAATTAGACAAATGGAACTGCATCTAACTAAAAAACTTTTTCACAGTAAAGCAAACAATCAAAATAGTTCAAAGGCAACCTATAGAATGGGAGAAAATAGTTGCAAACCATGTATCTGATAAGCGATTAATATCTAAAACATAAAAGGAACTCCTACAAGTCAATAGTAAAAACTAAATAACCTGATTAAAAGGGGCAAAGGACTTGAATAGATATTTCTCCAAAGACATACAACAAATCGCCAACAGTTACATGAAAAGGTGCTCAACAACACTAATCATCAGGGAAATGCAAATCGAAACCACAATGAGATTATCACCTCACACCTGTTAGGATGACTATTATCAGAAAAACAAAAGATCAAAAGTATCAGTGAGAAATTGAAACCCTTATACGCTGTTGGTGGGAACTTACATTGCTACAGCCATTAAGGAAAACAGTGTTGAGTTTCCTCAAAAAAATTAAAAATAGAATTACCATCCCACTTCTGGGTATATACCCAAAAGAATTGAAATCAAGATCTCAAAGAGATATCTGCACGTTCATGTTCACTGCAGCATTATTCACAATAGCCAGGATACGAAAACAACCTAAATGTCCATGGATGGATGAACAGATAAAGAAATGTGATGTATACATACAATCGAATTTTATTCAGCCTTAAAAAATAAGGAAATCTGGTCATTTGTGACAACATGGCTGAACTTGTAGGACATCATGCAAAGTGAAATAAGCCAATCACAGAAGGACAAATACTGCATGATTCCACTTACACTGTCAAACTCATAGAAGCTGAGCCTAGAATAGTGATTAGTAGGAGCTGGGAGGAGGGGAAAATGAGAAGTTGTTCAACTGGTATAAAGTTTTAATTAAAATTAAAATTTTATTCTATTTTTATTTTAATTTTCACTTAAAATTTTATTAAAAGAGTTGATCTCATGTTGAGCGTTCTTACCATACACACAAAAAAGGGACACAATGAAATTTTTTTTGGTGATGGATATGACTATTATGTTGATTGTGGTGATCATTTCATGGGTGTGTGCAATATATCCAAACTCATCAAATTGTGCAGTTTTTTGTATATCAATTATACCTAAATAAAGCTAAAAAAAAAACCCAAAAAATGAAGGGACAGGGTCGGCCCCGTGGCTTAGCGGTTAAGTGCGTGCACTCCGCTACTGGCAGCCCGGGTTCGGATCCAGGGCATGCACCAACGCACCGCTTCTCCGACCATGTTGAGGCGGCGTCCCACATACAGCAACTAGAAGGATGTGCAACTATGACATACAACTATCTACTGGGGTTTTGGGAAAAAAAAATGAGGAGGATTGGCAATAGATGTTAGCTCAGGGCCAGTCTTCCTCAGCAAAAGGAGGAGGATTAGCACGGATGTTAGCTCAGGGCTGATCTTCCTCACACACACACAAAAAAACACAAAGTGACACAGGGAAACTGGTGGAGGTGCTGGATATTTCTATTACCTTGATTGTGGTGATACGATAGTATCATAGGTGTTTGCATATGTCCAAACTCATCAAATTGTGCAAATTAAATATGTACGGTTCTTTGTATATCAATTATACCTCAATAAAGCTGTTAAAAAGATTCAATGTCAAAAACAGAATTTATTTTGGAACAGACAGGTGAAATGAAAAATAATCTCAATGCAGCAAAATCTCTTTAGACAACTAGAGGGCCTGCTTTGCTTTTAAAGAGCAGGTACTTTGGTCCTTACAAAGTATGTAAAAAACACAGATTAAGAATAAAACGTCTTTTTGAAAGGATTTTCAACATTAAAATGCATTTAGGAAAATAAATATATTTGGAAAATGAGATATTAGACTAAAAAATGACAATTCATTTTTAGGTTCTTTTTTTTAACCTTTCTTTTTTTTTAATTTATTTGGTTTTTTTTATTTATTTACTTATTTTTTATTTTTATTTTTTTGAGGAAGATCAGCCTAACATCCATGCTAATCCTCCTCTTTTTGCTGAGGAAGACCGGCTCTGAGCTAACATCCATTGCCAATCCTCCTCCCTTTTTTTTTTCCCCCAAAGCCCCAGTAGATAGTTGTATGTCATAGTTGCACATCCTTCTAGTTGCTGTATGTGGGATGCGGCCTCAGCATGGCCGGAGAAGCAGTGCATCGGTGTGCGCCCGGATCCGAACCCAGGCCGCCAGCAGCGGAGTGTGCACACTTAACCGCTAAGCCACGGGGCCGGCCCTCATTTTTAGTTTTGAATTGAGTTTTATTCTATACCCACATCTTATAAGAAGTGTTAGAATTTGAAAAGGGCACTAACCACTGAAATCCAATCGAAGACTTTCAGGAGCCAGTGTAGTCACTTCAGGAAAGAGAAAACCTCCAGGTTAACATCTTTCATAATGTTTGATACTGTTGTATTGGAAAAGGTCAACTAATAACCATGCCAGATATTGAGAATCAAAGACCAGAGGATCTAAAAAAAGAAAAAGAAAGAAAGGAAGGAAGAAAAAGAAAAATATGGTTCTTGGACAAAGTACTAAAATAAAATTTAATAATAATTCTCATTAATTATTAAGGACCTAATATTAGCCAGAGTCTAGTATGAGCCAGAGACAATTTATTGTCTCATTTAATCCTCTCTGCCAACTTCTGGGGTACTCTATAGGTTGGGACATAAATTAAGAGATTGTAAGTACCTTTCCCACTATGACACAAGAGGGTATAAGAACTAAAATATGAACCTGGCTCTTCTTGACTTGAAAGTTTGTTTTCTATCCATGTACAAGAAGCTTGTCTTCTAAATTTCAGTAACTGCTCTTTTCAGAGAGGAATGGAACATAAAAATCCTTGCTTTAAGGTGAGCATTTCCTGAATAATAAATAAATGTTTTCAGCTAGCCTGAACTTGTGCATTAAATGCCACTATAGCAAAGCTGGGTGGAGACGTGAAGTCTGAGTCCTTAGCAAGGCTCACTCATCAGCTAAGGGATTCTTTCTGAACTTCAGCATCACAATGCACACATTTCAAATTTGAGCACCAGGAAAATGACAAATCACCACATGTCATGTGTCTTCGGGGATGAACATGAAGAATCAAAACCACACTGTTAAATCAGTGAAAGCCAAGGACCTACTGAACTGCTGGAGAAAAAAATTAACTATGCAAAACATTGTAAGGAATATGGGTAATTAAAAACATCATGACTTTCAGGATGCTGTTATTTAATTAATAACAAAATAGCAACTTTGACAACGAAGCTGTTTAATATGTCCAGGAGTAAACACAATGCTTGCCAATTATACAAAGGCTGTCAGATACCTCTCAAATAACCTGGAAACAGGGGTAATAATAATTTGGAGATAGCTGGGGGAATTGGAGAACAGCTAAGATAGGGAAGGGTGGTGACAAGAGAAAAAGAGAGAGGAATAGATTCACCCTTTAAAACGGGGGTATAGTCTTTACCTTCAAATTACAAAAATAATCTTCATCCAATCTATTTTCATAGACAAAACCAACAACAACAAAATCTAAACAAAACCACAAAAAGCTAGTCCATATATGCTTATAAAATATTCAAGTCACATTAAAAATAGATAATTTATAAGGCACAGTTATTCTGCATGGATAAATTATCTGACCACCATTATTGTAATTATGAATGTTAACAGTGATCTAAACTCACATCCATACTCTAGAAGCTTGCAGTTTCATAAGAAGTATTTTGTGTAAATGTCTACCTGAACTTTGAAGTACTTTGCACCTTTTATGATAAAATATCATGAGAAGTGAGAAGACTGATAGATTCCAGCCTCAAGACGAAGAATTCCACAAAGATTCCATGCTGGAAGTGTCATTTGCATGTCTACCTTCTACATGTGCTTCAAAGATTAGTTCAGAGTTTTGGAGCACAGGTGGATGGAAAAAAAGAGTAGAGCATTCTAGGCAGAGAGAAAACAAAACAAAGAGAAATGCACTAATAGTTTGAATGCAATTCTCAAGCATGATGGTAGTATTCCATGAGTTTTATCTTAAATAGCTCACAAAAAATATGGTCATTTGTGAAGGAATTTTTTTTACTATAATTTGGAGCAAAATCAAGGTTATTCTTAAAATAGTTTAGTCTCCCCACAAAAGAGGATGTCAACATGTGAGTTAGTGAAAAGAGTGTTGAAAGGGGAGGGTGTGTTTAATAGACCTTGTAATGAAAGTTGTCAGGCTTTAAATCAGGGAAGAGATCCTGTACCAGTGAGGTCTTTCACTTGCAAGAGAAAAACCAGAGTAGACTAGATTCTGCAGCAGGTGAGATTTATTTTTTTAAGTCACCAAACCATAGGGACTGGAAGGGAATAGAATGGTGTCAGGGGTCCTGGAGGAAGGGACTTAATCCAGCAAGTTGCTCTCTGTTCTTCTCCTAGCTTTGTCTTTCTCTGGAGTGGATTTACTCTCTGATTAACTTCTTCTGTATGCATGGACACACAGGTGTCGGCAGCACCTGTATTCACATCTTCTTCACCAACAGAGAGAAACCGAAGCTCAATATTTTTTCTGAATCAAATTTAAATAATGATGATGATGATGGTGTCAACAAAAGAGCACTGATACGTTTATCGACTTGGTCAATGGGAGTAAATTATTCTGCCCGGTTGAGCCGGGTTATGATTTCTATTCACAGTAATTTATAATATGCATGGCAATGGTAGCACCCACTCCCACCTCTGATCCCAAACCTCATCAAATTTAATGAAGAGCAAAGCGATCCATTTGAGAAAAGCAGGATGCTCTTCTGAGTAGACACATTAGGAAGTATTCACTATTTGGGCTTGGTTATATAAAGTCTCCACATACTTATGGGCTCCATTCTCTAACCATCCCTTAATGCCACCCTTATCTTTTAAGCTTCTCCATTTTATTTCACATCATTTCTTTTCTCTCCATTTTTTTGTTTGTTTGTTTTTGGTGAGGAAGGTTATCCCTGAGCCAGCATCTGTTGCCAATCCTCCTCTTTTTGCTGAGGCAGATTGGCCCTGGGCTAACATCTGTGCCCATCTTCCTCTACTTTATATGTGGGACGTCTGCCACTGCATGGCTTGATAAGTGGCGCATGGGTCCATGTCCTGAACCTGCAAACCCTGGGCCGTCAAAGTGGAGAGTTTGAACTTAACCACTACGTCAACGGGCTGGCCTCTCTTTTCTATCCATTTTTTATTTACTATTTCATCTCTGAATATTTAGTAGAGGATCACTGTAATTATCCTCAAAATAATTTTATTTATTTATTTTTTTCCCCCAAAGCCCCAGTAGATAGTTGTATGTCATAGTTCCACATCCTTCTAGTTGCTGTATGTGGGACTCGGCCTCAGCATGGTCAGAGAAGCGGTGCGTCGGTGAGCGCCCGGATCCGAACCAGGGCTGCCAGCAGTGGAGCGCGCGCACTTAACCACTAAGCCACGGGGCCGGCCCGTATCCTCAAAATAAAATTGCATTGGCAACGACAATTCTGTCATTAAGCCACACTCTTTCAGGTCCAAATAACATTGCATCTTTGCCAGGTAGCTACCTGTTAGGCTCTGCCCCTCAGGGTCGCTAGAGGGAGGCTAGAAACCTGAAGAAGGAGGAGGAAGAAGGATTCTGTGTCTTTCTTTTTCGCTTTCTCTTCTTGTTAGTGTCAACACAGTGATTTTCAAGCACCTAGATTTTCTAGCACTTGCAAAGTCAGCCTTATCGCCCTCTTCTTCAGAGGCAACAGAACCAGCCGATTGGCACCCACATGGATCCCAAGAACATGAGACTTCCTCTGAGCTCAGAGACACAAACCACCATCTGGCTGTGCCCTCTCTCAGAGGCCTGAGTCTCAGCTCTGCAGGACCCCACTCACAAGCATCTAAGATTTAATAATTCCAGCCTCTTCCTTTGGTTCCCCCATCAACAGGGATGGTAGCTGCTTCCTACAGTGATACTTTGGGGTTCTCTTCTTCCTTTTCAGTTTGTCAACACCTAGTTAACAATAGTTTATAGTAAATGAAATCTGTGTTAAAATAAGTGACATACTCTCTGCTTCCTGACAGGTTCCTATCTGATGCAATGATAATAATTTATCCCAATGCTGTTTCAGTTCATCATACCACTTCAGACACTCACACTTCAAACACTTCCGATGAATATTTACTTCTCTATTGTACCTGGAATATTTGTGTGTTGGACACAATGCCAGAAATCCCATACTCTTCTGATGTGAATGAACATTCACCAGCTCAATCTTCTTAAAAGGAAAATTCTCTAGAATATTAGAAAAGAAAAACCCTAAAGTCACAGAACACTTCTGTCCAGGAAATCGTATGCTCTATTAATGGCATTGAGAACTGTTAAAAGTTGCTGGGTAATCATTATATGGAATACAAACTTCTAAAGAAAATCACATCTCCAGAATAGCCAACTCATTTACCTCCAAACCTTGGTTAGACTTTGTGGAAATAGGTATTGAATTTACTTTTTCTTAATAGCATCATAAGCATTAAAATCGTACATATAATTTAAAAAATAGTGTTAATGAAATTATGGGTATCTTAAATTGAAATTAGAGAGCATATGTATGTTTGCATGAATGTATGTGCCTCCTCCTTATAATCATGTCTTACTCTCAATCAGTTGATTTTATGAAGTCTTCATTATTAAGACCCAGAAACATGACCATAAATTTCATTCAAAAGGCTCTTCTAAGAACCTATTTCTATTGTATGGCTACCACCTATTGAGTACCTGTTCCTTCCTATACCCTGTGCTAAACATTTTATAAACATCTAGCAAGACTATCATGAGAAACCATACAGAAATTCATTTTTTAACTGTCCTATGGAATAGTCCAAGGCAGTATGGCTAGTAAATGACACAGAGATATTTAAACCCGGGTCTCTTTGGTGGGTTGGAAAGAATATGAGCTTTTGGAGCCAATTACCTTCCTCTTCCCTGATCATATCAATAAACATACCCCAGAAATATATTCAAGTGTAGCATATATGCAACACCAGGCCAACATCACTATCATTCTGAAAAATATATTTATCTTTACTAATAGGATAAGTATAATGTAACTGTGATATGAAGGTTTAAAATTAAGGACACAGAAGAATTTCATGACGATGGAGGTTGTTCAATAATTCTTCTGTGAAATTTCTAGTAGAGTTCAAGAAAGATATGATCAAAAAGACAGAACAGGCAGAAGGCTCTATAAACTTACTTTTGTGTGTGTTTTGGGGCAAGATGGATAAAAGATTAACTCTAAACACAAAAGTCTTCAAAGACCCAAATATTCCATTTGAAAGTCTAAATTAAAAGTTACAACAATGATAATATAAGCCACATGTGATATACAAATAGATATAGATATAGACATAGATAGATAGATTTATTTAGTTTTCATCCCAGCCAGGTAACTGCCATCTTTCCTAAACATAGACTCATATTTCTGCCTAAATTAATCAAACTAATATTATTTACTTTTCTATCTTTAATGAATATTGCCTTTTTTAAACAATTCAAGAATACTTTTTTCCTTTTTCTTTTATAGAAAAACTCCTTAAAACAGATGGTTGATCTTAATTAATTCTTATCACAGAGACATCTTTATCATAAAGTATTTTTCACAGATGAACAGGATTATATAAGTGCCTTTGTTTACTGATTACTAAAAGAATGACTTTTCATGAGGGAAGCAGTCACTGTAATTTTATCTTTTATTTCTCCAATTTCCTTGGCGCTTCAAAACAATTATAACATTTAGGCTATTGAGTCTCACTGAAGCAAGAGACATATTTGTTTTAAATGCTTATGTGTTCAAAAAAGATTTTTTTTCAGGATTTTTATGTACTGCAATGTTTAGTTTCAAAATAAATATTGGAAAGGCCACATTTGTCAGTAGGCACTCCATCTGTACACGTAGAACTTGCACGCACCATAAAGGCATCCAGTGAATATTGGAAGTTTTCTTTCTCTCTCTTTTCTCTCCCTTGCTTCGCATTATACCACCATGCATCCTTTCTTCCCTCACTGAAAAATACTTTTACACAGAGTTTCTATTTTTCTTTCTGAATTAACAACAGATTTTTGTGTGAGTTCAAGTAAAAAGAGTAAATTCATTTTTATCTAAATGTCTCATCAGAGACATATTCAAATTCATCAAATAACCTTGAATTAGTGTATATGAATGTGTATGTATTTTCTTCATGTTTTATTTTTTATATAAAGGTGTGATTTTCCCCCTTTATTAGTTAGTCTGGTTTAACATACTGATTCTGCCTCCTTTACTTCAAGTCATCATTGATATTTGCCTGGTCAAATATATTGATTTATCTGTCCAAATTTGTTCCATTTGGGGGATATAGTTCATTTACTAATGGCAAGTTTAACCCATGTAATAGCCCCCATCTTAAAATATAAAAATAATATTGTTTTCTAAATGACAAGCATTGAAAATGGTAGGACAGTTTTCCTTTTTTCCCTTTTCTGCACGTTTCCCTAATCCATCAACAGTATGGGAGAAAGTAAGGAAGAAGTTCAGGAAAAAAATATGGGATGTTAGAGGGAAGAAACTTTGCAATATTTCAAAACTGATTGGTTCATTTACTCAGTAAATAAATTAATGAGTGACTTCTACGTACCAGTCACTGTGCTAGGATCAAGTTTGCAATGGTGAGCAAAAACAGACAAAATATTATAGATCTTATAAAAATGCTTAAAAGGTTCTATATGAGGATGATGGAATGCAAAGCCATGTGTGAAACTTATTAAGTGCTTTGGTAATTTTTTGAGAGCAAAATAGTATTCATTGTTAAGGGTATAAGCCAGTTGAAAGTATCATTATCTTACGAATTGGGTGTTTGAAATATTTTAATTTATTCAAGTCAACCAATTAAACCCATGAAGAGAAATTTGTTATATTGTTTGATAATAACTCTGATGAAAGGTATGCATAATGGCATTTTTATCAGGAATAAGTTGAGAATTTAATCTCTTAATATTCCAGAATAAGAAATAAATTTTCTAGTTGTTTTTGCCTCATACACAGCATTGAATAGTGCCCAAGGGAGAGAGAATCTGTGTGGTCATCAAGCACGGCCCACTCTGTTTGAACTTGAGTTTTCTCCTTGACTCCTAGTCTCCCATGTTGCAGTTCAGTGGTGAGAGGATGACAGCTTGGGTACTGACTGTCAGGACAGAATTCAATCTGTGTAAGCCATAAATGTGTCACCATGTGTGAAATGCCACTGTTTTACCTCTGAACTTGTAAGAACCAATGCAATTTCATTTTCTCCTTAGAATAAATCATTATTGGTATTCCTCCCATCATTCTCAATTGTAATCAGGAGTTATAATCACCTTATACTTCTGAAACTAACGCATCACCTCAAGTTGCATAAGAATAGCTCTGTTTTATGAAATAATACAACAGTTATTCTTGTACTATTTGATTATACTATGAAATACTTGAATACTGAAACCATGAAACCATAAACTTTACCTACATACTTGTATGGGCATGCAGAGAAAATAGATTAATTTATAGCTATAGAGAGTACAAAGAAAGAATTTGATTTTGTCTTAAGATTTTGATCACAATAAAAATGTTATTTTAAAATAGGATTTAAAAAAATAAACAGATATAAGAAATATATTTACTAAGGAGGTTTGTATATGTTAGTGTGTGTTTGGCAATGTTGTCTGTCATATCTTCCGGGTGGAAACAGGAACAATTTTAAATTAGTAAAGTAGAAGAGTTTGTCTTAGTTGGCAAGAAGGACAAGTCTTGGTCATCAATATATTTAGAGATCCAGGCATGATACAAGGAAGAAGATGTGTAGTTAGGATGCTCTTAGGGCCACAAGGCAGTAAGAAGAACTGGGTGAACTTTGTGAATTTGTAAACAGGATTAGAATTGAGAGTCCGTATGTATCAGTCAAGGTTGCAAAAAAAAGAAAAATGATGTCATGCTCAAGAGGGATGATTTAAGAGAGTTGATGAAGGTAATACATACAGTGTGAGCAGGTTTTAGAAAATCAACAGGAAGGATAACACACCTTGATACTGGCAACAGCAGAAACTGTTTATTTCCACCAAATCTGAGCCTGAAGTACAGAGGTGGGGAGAGGAGGACAGAGGAGGAAGTAAACCACCACTGGAATCTGGTGAAATTTATAGTTCTAGAAGGTTCTCTGACAGGGTTTGTTACTTGGATAGAGGAGGGCAGCTACTGCAAAACCACGGAAAGGAATCTGGGAAATAATACCTCAGCTTCTCTCTTTTCTACTTTCCATCCTTCCATTTCTTGTCAGTGGCTTTCATTGGCTGAATACAAAAGAAGTCAGAGACCAAAGGTGCTATGATACAGTCCATAAAGGCTGTAAAGGTCAAGGCTCAAAAGATGGAGTGGACTGAAGTGACAAACAGAATATCCAGCACACCATGGAAAAACACTAGAGTTGTGGAAAAATGGGGGAGAATTGAGCCTGTCAACCCCAGAGCATTTTAGTTTCTGTAGTATTGGATCTTGAGACCAGATCAAGCAAATTTTCCAAGATCCATATTGCCTTCTACCCTCCATCTTGCCATTAACCCCTGCACTGGAAGTCAGCAGAGCTCATCCTCCTTGTTACTTCTATAAATTCATAACTGTGATAGCCTGATCACTTGATTCTTCTTCTCGCCTTTAGTTGCTACTTAAGAGATGCAAGACTTCCTACTAGTGGTAGACTGGATAAGATAGAAATAATAGGGGGTTATCCTGTAATTCTACTTAACGTCAGTAGTTTAATTTAAATATTAAATCTTGTGAATGGTATATGAGAATATGAGATAAAAATATCTGCCCAAAGATACTAAATATGACAAAAATGAATATACACATATAATATAACACAATAATTTTTATTAAGTGAGTTGCTTGCAGCTACATCCAGGTCTGCTTCACCTCAAATATCTTGCTTTTGTCCCACTAGAATATGCTATGTCAATTTCCCTCTGAACATGTAACCACCAGTGCAGTCACGTGAAAAAGGCAGGTTGATTCTAAATCAATAAGATTGGACTGGGGCATCTATGAAAATATCTGGAGGGAGACAAAAAAGAGTCAATCAGAAGAGAGATTAAGTAACCTGGTTCAGAGAAAATAATTGAGGGGAAGTGGTGAGAATGGTAGTAACTAATGCCCTTCCAGACAATGTCTTTTGGAGATTATTCTTTGATTCAAGGACACAGCTTTGTAGGTTTTAGTGTCTTTAATCATCCAAAACAACAATAACAGATAAATACAATTGTTCAATGCCTCTATAAAGCAGTTCAACTCCAGGGCATGCACAGGCTTCTTCTGTCTTTGGTTCTGGAATGCTGAGTTGTAGTAACTTGATGCTAACATATGGACCACCTGGTGGAACACTGGTCTTTCCTTACAGTTGCTTCCTAATTTGAGTTTAAAATGTTACCTTTTGAAAATACAACTTTATAAAATTACATCTAAATTATTTTGAATTCCGAAGTAATAGGGTACCTACCAGCATATATTAACCATTCAGTGAATATTGGCTATTAGTAAGCTTTTGACACACGATCCTTTATTGAACAAATTTATTGAGCATATACTAAGTTTACTAACTCACTTATTCTCCACAAAACTATATGAGTTAGGTATCATTATTATTTCTAACCCACAAATGAAGAAAATCGAAGTTCAGAAAATTTCTACTTACGTGACATTGGGCAAGCTAGCGGTAGAGCTAAGATTTGACACCAAGTTATCTGACGGCAAAGACTGAATTCTTACCTACTATGTTATTTACTAGAATGCAATAATATTTCAAATGTGAAATTGATTTGAGAATAAGTCCACAGGTCAGTTAGCTGAATGAAAACTATCATCCTCTGGTGGATATACTTCAAGCAGACTTATACATACATAATGCACCACATTGCTTGTGGATTGTAGTAGAGACAACGTACCAATTGATGACTAACCAATTGATGACTTTTGGTTTTGCTGCAAAATATATGTATGCAAAATCATAGGCTCTCACTGGATGAGTTTCTGTTTCTTTACCACTCATGATAATAAAAACAACTGGTAACAGTTATATCGTGCTTACTAAGTGCAGGAACCTACCTATCTTTACACATTTTGAAGTTTATAACAACGAGTACTTAAGAAGATACAACTTTATATTTTTCTTGCTCAGAAACTTCCAGTCATGTGTATGTGTAAAAGATAATTTGTTGGATCTTAGACAACACAGCTAGTTTTTATTTTACTTAACTGAAGAAGTCACATATTTGAGAAGCCATAAACTATTTAGATAAGTATTATTAATGAGATAAAATGTCACATCACTTCACTCATTTTTTTGATGGAAATAAATAGTTTGATGATGAAATATAGTTTTCTTATGTGTGTTCTTTAGGCAAAGGAGACCATTGAGGCTACCTGTGGATCAATGATACTCATTATGTTCTGAGTATCCTGATCATAACACGGTACCTAGGAAAATTTCTGTAATGAAGTTGGAGCTAAATTTAGCCTTGGGGAAATATAAGAAAGTCTCCTTTTCTAGACATGATGGAGTAGCTGAAACCAAACTTCCACTCCTGACATAACATGCAGAAAACAGGACAAAATGTATGAAACAACTACTTTCAGAAAGTGGAAAACAGTAGGAAGAAGGAATATGATACTTGAGGAAAGGGATCGTAGGGCTAATTCTACAGTCACTCCAGCCTTGGGCCTGGAAGCACTTTAAAGACCTCACTGCTGGGAGGGGAAATCCAAAAAGAGCACAGCTGCCTTTCTGGGGTGATAGAGATAGTTCAGTGAGGCTGAGGCAGCTGAAATTTGTAAAACAGAGAACCAAAGACAAGGGCGCTATGCAGAGGAAGAGGTTCAAAAACATGCCTTGGGGACTCCTTGATTCTCTTGCTGAATAATAAGCCAGACATGTGTTGGACAAATTTCCACAGGATGGACAAAAAGCAATCAGGGATCTATAAGCTGGATTCCAAGGTCTCCCACAGGCGGTCAGATATTCACATTTGTTCTAGCCAGAGTGAACAGGGAATTCAGTAGAGGTGCCAGAGGCTCATGCCTCACTAGTAGGGCTAAAGTTGCTCTTAGACAAAGCATACTCTAGATCTGCCCTAACAAAGCTTTTAAAAAAGCCTCTAATAAATCAAGCTGATCCAAGAAAATTTAGCTGCCTGACAATCAAGTTCCACCACATTTTAAAAGAAAACCATAAAATCTAGCACCTAACAATGTAGAATTACCATGTCTACCATCCTATCAAAATTTATTAGACATGTGGGGAAAAAAAAAGTAAAATGTAACTATATCCAGGAAAAGAGCAATGTAAATATACTGAAGAATTTAAAGGAAAACACATACTTAAAAAAAACTCAGTGAGTATGATAACACAGTCATAAAAACTATCTAAACTGAAGCACAGAGAAAAGAAGTATGCAGGGCAATATTAAGCACTCTAAAATATGTGTAACTGGAGTCCCAGAAAAGGGAGGGAGGGATATCAAAAGATAATTATTTGATAAAAGTTATAAATCCACAGATCCAAGGAACTCAAGGAAACCCAGCAAAATAAACACAAAGAAAAGTCCATCAAGGCATACTCTAATGAAGTTGCAGAAAACTAATGATAAAGAAAACATATTAAAAGCAGTCACAGTTAAAAACACACATTACAGGGGCTGGCCCAGTGGCACAGTGTTTAAGTTCACCAGCTCTGCTTTGGCGACCTGGGGTTTGCAAGTTTGAATCCCGGGTGTGGACCTACGCAGTGCTCGTCAAGCCATCCTGTGGCGGTGTCCCACGTACAAAATAGAGGAAGATGGGCACAGATTTTAGCTCAGAGCTAATCTTCCTCAGCAAAAAGAGGAAGGTTGGCAATGGATGTTAGCTCAGGGCCAATCTTCCTCACCAAAACAAACAAACAAACAAAAAATACACATTACATACAGGGAACAAAAATAAGAATTTCTTCATTTCTCATCAGAAAAAAATACAAGGAGAAAAAATATATATACAAAGATATTTTTTAAAGTGCTTAAAAAAGAATTCTATATCTAGGAAAAGTGTCATTCAGAAATGAAGGTGAAATAAAGACTTTTTTAAGCAAATAATGGCTGAGAGAATTTGTTATCAGCGGACTTATAGTATACAGAATATTAAAGGAAATTTTTTAAGTAAGAAGGAACATTACAGATTAGAACTTCAAATACACAAATGATTGAAAAGTGTCAGAGATGGTGATTACAAGGATAATATGAGTTTTTTCTAATTTTAAAATTTCATTTAAAAGACCATTGGCCTCTGTAAAGCAAAAATAATAATAATATATCATGAGGTTTCTAACACATATATAAGTAAAATATAAATATAATAATATAGAGGCAGAAGCAGGAAAATGGAAGTGTATACTGTTGTAAGGTTAGTACATTATAAGTAAAGTTGTGTAATATCTGAAGGTGGGCTGTGATAAAGTAATGAAAAATTGTAAACCTTGGAAGAACCACAAAAAATAAGGCAATGCGGAATAGCTAATACACCAATAATTGTTATAAAATGAAATGTATATGGATGTATAAATATTTCCTTGCTTTCAGTCCAAAAGAAAGTAAAGAAATAGAAAAAACAAGAATAGATGGCAAAAATAAAACCAAACAATAAGAAAATAAACACAACAAAATATCTAAACATGCCAATCAAAATGCAGAAACTGTAAGCTGTTAGGATATAATGCAAGAATCAACTACGCTTTTTACAAAAACTCAATTTAAATAGAAAACTACAAATAGCTTGAAAGCAAAGGTTTTTAAAAAGTAAACCATACAAACATTAATCAGGAGAAAGTTGGAGTGGCTCTGTTGAGATAAAAAGTAGACACCAGAAAAATTAATATTATCAAGAATAAAAGGTTACATTTCATAATGATAAAGGGGTCAATTCATCACAAAGACATATACAACCTAAATGTATATGAATATAGTAACAGAGCTTCAGAATGCCTGGAGTTCATACTGATACCAGAGAAAGGAGAAAGAGACAACTCCACATTTATGGTGGACATTTCATATACCTCTCTTGGAAATGGATATAAAAGTAGACACAGTGGTGAGAAGGAGATGGTCCCAACATGTGAGGGTTCATCCAGGGTAGAGTTGTCCTAGACCTGGAGAGGAGAAAGGTGTGCATGACCATGGGGCATTACACTTGAGGAAGGGACTTCTTCAATGAAGAGTTGGCTGTGGCCAGTAAATGCCTTTATTTTCTAATAAAATAGACAGGCCTTGGAAGTGGTCCCAGGACTCAGACCAGATTTTATTCATCCTTCTGGCACAGTGCCTCTCACACACTGTATACCAGTTACTTACCAATTGTACTTAGGTTTATTCTTCAAGAATATCTATTAGTCTTATATTTATTCATCAGGAGTTCTGGTATAGCCACATAATTTGAATTGTTTTAGTTTAACATTTACTTGTCAATAAATATTTCTTGGGCACTGTAGTGGGCCTATACAAAACAGAATACAACATATTTCCTGAAACAAAAAAAAAAAAATAAATAAAAAAAAAAAATAAAAGTAGACAGAAAAGGAATAAAGATATAGATGTTGTGACTACTGTTAACTAATATGAAATAACTGACATCTATAGGATATAGAAGACCTATGAATATTATTAACTCATTTGAAGTAAGTGTCATCTGTAGAAATACCACAAAACAACAGAAAAATGCACATCCTTTGCAAATGGTCACACAAATTTACCAAGGTAGAGTATATTTTTGGTCACAAAGTAAGCCCCAATAAAATTAAAACGATTGAAATAATGCAGAACATATTCTTTTACCACAACATAATTGAAATAGAAATCAATAACAAGAAGATATCTGGAAAAGCTTTATGTATCTTGAAATTAAACAGCAGACTTCTAAATAACCCATGCGTCAAAGAAGAAAGCAGAAGAGAAATTAGAAATATTTTGAAACTAAATGAAAATGAAAATGCAAAACATCAAAAGTTGTGGGATGTAGCTAAGTAGTACCTACAGGGAATTTGGAGATTTCAATGCTTAAATATAAACAGAAAAAATAGCTAAAATCAATGATGTAACCTTTCTTGTTAAGAAGCTAGAAAAGAAGAGCACTAACTATCAGGGAAATGCAAATCAAAACTACGATGACCTATCACCTCACGCCCGTCAGAATGGCTATAATTAACAAGACAGGAAACAACATGTGTTGGAGAGGATGTGGAGAGAAGGGAACTCTCATACACTGCTGGTGGGAGTGCAAACTGGTGCAGCCACTATGGAAAACAGTATGGAGATTGCTCAAAAAATCAAGGATAGAACTACCACATGATCCAGCTATTCCACTGTTGGGTATTTATCCAAAGAACTTGAAAACACCAATTTGCAAAGGTACATGCACCCCTGTGTTCATTGCAGCGTTATTCACAATAGCCAAGACTTGGAAGCAACCTAAGTGCCCATCAAGGGATGAATGGATAAAGAAGATGTGGTATATATACACAATGGAATACTACTCAGCCATAAGAAACGATGAAATCCAGCCATTTGTGACAACGTGGATGGACATTGAGGGTATAATGCAAAGTGAAATAAGTCAGAGGGAGAAGGTCAAATACCGTATGATTTCCTTCATTAAGTAGTAGATAATAACAACAATAAACAAACACATAGGGACAGAGATTGGATTGGTGGTTACCAGAGGGGAAGGGGGGAGGGAGGAGGGTGAAAGGGATAATTCGGTACATATGTGTGGTGATGGGTTGTAATTAGTATTTGGGTGGTGAACATGATGTAGTCCATGCAGAAATAGAAGTACAATGATGTACACCTGAAATTTTTACAATGTTGTAAACCAATGTTACTGCAATAAACAAAAAATTAAAAAAAAAAAAAAGAAGAGCAAATAAAAATGAAAGTAAGCAAACGAACGCAAATGTGAAAGATAAAATTGATAGTTATAAGGCGAACAGACAATAGAAATAATCAATAAAAACAGAAGTTTGTTCTTTGAATAAATCCATAAAATAGATAAACCTTTAGGTAAACTGATGAAGAAAATGAGAGGATGCAAACTATCAGTACTGTACTAGGAGTGGAAGAAGAGTTATCACTCAACATCCTAAAGACATAAAAGGAATAATTCAGGAATATTATCAACAACTTTATGCCAATATATTTGACAACCTGGATGAATAACACATTCCTTGAAAGACATGATTTTTCCAAAACTGATTCAGGAATATAAAATTTGAGTTGAGTTATATCTACTACAGATATTTAATTTATAATATAAAGCTTTTCATAAAGAAATTGCCAGGCTCAGATGGCTCCACTAGTGAGTTCTGCCAAACATTTGAAAAAGAATATTACCATTCTTTTCATCAGAAAACAGATGAAGAAGGAATGACTTCTAACATATTTATGAGGCCACCATAACCATGATACCAAAAGCAAAGATATTACAAAAAAGAAAAAAATATAGACCAATATCTCTCATGAACATAGAAGCAAAATCTAACATAACATTAGCAAATTGAAATTTAGCATTATATAAAATGGGTAATTCATCAAGACCAAGTGAAGTTTATTCAAGAAATGCAAGTCTGATTCACCATTTAGAAATCAATTAAGGTACTTTACCATATTAACAAAATTAAGGGAAAAACCATATAATTATCTCAATCGGAGAAGAAAAAGTATTTTGTAAAGTTCAACATGTATTCATGATAAAACTTTCAGCAAACTGGGAATAGAAGGAGTGTTCTCAACTTGATAAAGAACATTTATAAAAAAACTTATACCTAATATCATACTTAATAGTGCAAAACTAATTGCTTTTGACATAAGATCAGCAACAAGGGAAGGGTACCCCTCCCTTACCACTGCCATCCAACATTGTACTGGAAGACCTAGCCAGTGCAAAAGCTCAAGATAAAGAAATAAAAGGCATATAGTTGGGAGAGAAAGAAACAAAACTATCTTTATTCTCAGACAATTTGATAATGTATATAGAAAATTCTAAGAAACCTATCAACAAGCCACTAAAAATAATAAAATAATTTTGCAAGGTAACAGAATATAAAGTCAGCATACAATAATCAACGGTATATGTATACACTAGTGATTAACAATTTAAAAAATAAATATTTAAAATAAGTATGAAATACATATAAATACATTTTTTAAGATATGATCAAGATGTGTACATAGTGCTGAGAACAATTAGAGAAACCATAAACAAATGAAGAAATATACCAGGTTGCTATATTGAGAGTTTAATATTGATAGGCCAATTGACAAACTCAGAAAACCAATGTCAGGTTAGGTAAAAGTATTGTATCAACTCTATATTTACTGAAGTTGATAACTGTCCTGTGGTTATTACATAAGAGGTTATCTCTATTCTTAGGAAATGCACACAAAGTATTTGGGGTTAAAGGGCCAAGGCATATGTAACTTACCCTCAGATGGTTCAAGGAAAATGAAATACACACATGTGTACACACCTTCACATATAGTGAGAGAGAGAAAGGGGGGGGTGGAGTAAATGTTAAACCAAATGCAGCGAAATGGTCAATATGAGTAAAGCACAAATGAGGAAGTTTATTTATTTGTATTACTTTTATTTTTGCAACTTTTCTGTAAGTTTGAAATCATTTTCAAACAAAAAATAGTATATTTGAATATACTATTAAGCATATGAAATATGCATAAGGTTATTGAGCTTCTGCAATAAACATATGAAAAGATCAGCATCACAGGCCATCAGTGAAATGTATATTAAAATAACGATTTTCTACTACACACTTATTTGAATGGCTAAGATTAAAGAGACTGAAAATATCAAGTGTTGGGGAAGATATGGAGCAACTGGAACTTACATACTCTGTGGGAATGTAAAATGGTACAGGTAATTGGAAAAACTGTTTGGCAGTTTCTTAAAACGTTAAACATATATTTACTACTTAACCAAGCATTTCCATTCCTAGGTAATTATATAAGGGGAATAAAAATGTATAGCTCCACATACATTTATTCATGAATGTTTATAACAGCTTTACTCATAATAGCCCCGAACTAGAAATAAATCAAATGTCTACCAATAAAAGAATGGGTAAACGAACTGTGTTATATCTATACATTGAGCAATGGAAAGAGACAATCTAGAGATACACACAATAACATAGATAAATCTCAAAAACATGCATACTGTGTAATTCCATTTATATGAAATTTCAAGAGACACAAAACTCTTCTATAGTCACAGGAAGTGTGACTATAGTTTGACTGCAGAGAGTTATACAGGGATTTTTGGGAAGACAGAATTCATAAATGTTATATATCTTGACGGAAGTTTTGATTACACTGGTGTATACATTTGTCAAAATTCACCAAATTAACACTTAAATAGGTACATTTTACTGTATGTTTAAATTATGCCTAAATAAAGTTAATTTAAAATGAAAACTGCCTTTCATTGGATGGACCTTAAGGGCATTATGCTAAGCAAAATAAGAACAGAGAAAGACAAATATTGTGTGTTCTCACTTATATGTGGAATCTAAAAAAGCCAAATTCATAGAAATAGAGTGGAATAGTGGTTTCCAGAGGCTGAGGGATGGGGGAAATGGGGAGATGTTGGTCAATGGGTACAAACTTCTAGCTATAAGATGTATAAGTTTTGGGGATCTAAAATACAACATGGGGACTGTAATTAACAATACTGTATTACGTGCTTGAAAGTTGTTGAGAGAATAGATCTTAAATATTCCCACCACACAAAAAATATAGTAATTGTGTAAAGGGGTGAAGGTGTTTACTAACCTTATTGGGGTAATCATTTCACAATATATACTTGTATCAAATAATCATGTTGTACGCCTTAAATTTACATATGTTATATGTCAATAATATCTCGATAAATCTGGAAAGAAATGAAAACTGCCACCCAAGAAAAGGAAAAATGGAAGGAAGGAAGGAAGAAAAGAAAGAAGGAAAGAAGAAAAGAAAGAAGGGAGGAAGAGAGAAAGGGAAGGAAGAAGGAAAACTGGTAAGTAACTTCTTGCTAAGATTTAAACGGCCTGAAGCCTGGTGCTCATAAAAGAAGCAGCCATACACTGTTTTACAACAAAGCAAACAAACAAAAATTTAACATCTACCTTGCTCAGCATAATACTATCAATTAGAATTTGAAGCTTTGATTAGCCATTTCCAATTCATCAATTTTATCCTATAGCTAAGATTACAAGAGAGGCCTGCTCAGTGTCAATGTGAGAAGATGTCTACACGCATTTTCTCAAGAGCCGACTCAGATGTCTGAGCCTATGGGCAGCCGTCAGCCCCTTGTTCAAGTAATCTTGATTTCCACCAATTCAATATAACTCAATTCAACTCAACTCAATTCACACATTTGCTATGTACCTGACTATAATGCAGTACTCAAAAAGGACCACAGAATAGGAACTGAATCACCACTTTTCCTACAAAATTGAAAGGAAAGCATGTAGGGACTAAATTTTTGGACTGTTTGCCATATTCCAGTGTCTTTACACGTTACGTCATACAATTCTTACACTCTCTATGAAGTCTGTTTCATCATCTGCATTTTACAATTGAGGCTCAGTGAAGTCAAATGACATTTCCATGGTCATTCATCTAGTAAATGACAAAGCCGGAAAGCAACCCTATGACTTTATGACTTCAGATTTCACACTATACCTGAAATAGGCAAATAATCAAATAATTTTAAAACAAGTTAATGTGTTTTCCAACAGAGGCATAGAATAATTTCTTATTTTTTCAATATTTTGTGCAAGAGCTATATTTTCCTACGTTGTGTTTCTCCACTATTTATTATGATGTTACAAATCAGGTTGTTAAATTTGCTAAAGGGCAGATGAACAGATGACGTATAAATACAAACACATTCAATGTCTTTTTTTATACAAGGAAATGTAGATAAATTCACTCATTCAAACAATGTACCTTTACATTATATCAAATATCCAAGGAGCATTCTTGTTTAAAACAAAGGGAATACTAATCCTCTGGTCAGTTACAGTTGGAGATTTAAATACGTCTAGTTATCTTGAAGTATCTTGGGCATAATAGTAAAGTGTGTTGACATTCTTCAGTGGGATACCTGAAGATATATCTTTGCTAAGTATATCTACCCAAGTCTTCACAGAGATGTCTGCTGAAGGCCTCATCTCAAAAGCCCCAAGAGAACTGGATATATTCAGGAAACTGGAAGGAACATGGCTCTCCATGTCTGGAGCATGAATTAACAGGAGCACAGATGAGAGATGAAACCAGAACACATAAATAAACGCAAACAAGAGAACAAATCGAAGAGAATGTAGCTGAAATAACAAGGGTTTATTTTTATATATATATTTTTTTTTCTTTTTTTTACATTGTATTCCTTATTTTTCTTGGCAACCTTGTTTCCTCAGCTTGCCCTCTTGCAATCAAGTAACATAAGAAACAAACAAAAATATAAGATACGAAAATAAAAACTTTCCTATGACCTTTTAGGTCAACTTCAAATTGCAGTTTCCTACTCTCCTCCCTTTCTTTTCTTGCTCTGAGGTGTCTTCACTACCCTATTCAAGCAAGTCTTAAAATTTGAAAACATCTTGAAGTTTCCCAAAGAACAGCTTATTGGGGAAAGAGATAAAAAAATCACCCCAAATAGAATATTCCATGCTTATTTCTGCCATAGTTTTGAATACAAAATGTGAGTTTCCTTTTCCCTTTATGAGCACTCAAATGATGTAGAAATAGAGTAAAATTATGCAAATCAAGTTTTCAGATGCTATCATAATATAAAACAAAAAACTAAATCTCCTATGAAATAAGAATATTATTAAACAATCAATAGCTTTTGCATTGCCATATATTTTAGTCCATTCAGGCTGCTATAACAAAATATTATAAACTGAGTGGCTTACAAACAACAGAAATTTATTTCTCATAGTTCTATAGACTGGAAGTCCCAGGTCAAGGTGTTAACATTGGTCATGTTCTGGTGAAGGCCCTTTTTCTGGTTCATAAGTGCATCTTCTCACTGTGTCCTTCCACAGTGGAAGGGGCTAGGGATCTCTGTGGGGTCTTTTTCATAAGGCATTAATCCCATTCGTGAGGGCTCCACCCTCAGGACCTAATCACCTCCCTAAGTCTCTGCCTCCTAACGCCATCAACTCTGGGGGTTAGATTTCAACAGGAATATTGGCAGGGGGACAGACATTCAGATCATAGCACTATCTAAAGTTTCTTAAATGATGGTTGGCCAGTAAGTTCTAAACTTCATTATCAGCAAAAATATACACATACCAGGATTATACTGTCTTCTGTTAAGACTCATATAATTCAACAAATTTTTCTTTTGATGTTGGTTTCTAGGAAGTACAGAACTATATTTAATAATATTTAATAATTAATGTAATAAATACTATATTTCTGGTCCCTAGACAGTTATCTGCCTCTTATTTTGCCAAATTCCCTTTTTTAATATTGTAAGTCACGTCAAGTAATTTTTAGGTATAGATAGAGCCTGAGGTATTAATGGGGCCAAACAAAATTAATTGTGCTGCTATAATCCAATTCAATAAGTCCATATGACTGATACAGGATGAAAAATGAAAATAGCATGGCTGGCCTGAGATAAATTAAAAATTCAGTATCAACTTTAACCATCTGGAAAATGTACATTTGTGGAGTCCATTATTTTAATTTATAACCAAATAGAACATGTACATTACTGACTGCCTATAATTTTGCAGGTCTCACATATTAAATGACTTAAGGAAAAATTCTCATGTCAATGCCTCCATAAAAGAAACCACAGTCATGCATTGCATATGCCAAGTATTGATTTGTTTTGCTGTCTCAAAATACTTTAAAAAATTGTGTTCTGAAGATAGACATCTTAATATCTTGCTTTTTTGCTTCATGCCTCCCAGAGTTATTTCTCAAGTGATTGAGACTGTAAAACACCATTCAAGAGAGTATAAGAAAATGATCTGTATTCCTTCTTCTATGGCGTGAATGATTTAAATGACTTTCTTGTTGCTAGCGAGTGTATCTGGTAGCTATGCACCCACCCCTTTCATTTTAAATTAAGAAGCATATTTTTCTCCCTTCTGGATTCTTCTAAATTACTAACATTCACATTCTTCATGATTTTTCTTTCAACCCACCAATAGAGATAAAGAGAAGAAATATTCTCTCAAAGGGCGTTTTCCCCACTAGGCCCTAATTATGATGGGAGGTGGGGCACTTTCTAAGATGAGAAACATTCACTTGGTTTTAATAGCAAGAAGAGAGATTTTTTTTTTTAAATAAAAATCTACTCCAATTAGTATTGGAAAAAGTGAGGAGAGAAAGGAAGAAAGAAGAAAAGATGCAAACAAAATATTAATTGACAAAGTTGTATATCAAGTTATTTAGAAATCTACATTATTTCTGTTCCAGTTATTATTGAAAAAATAGAATTACAGATGTATTACTAGATATGTGAACAAATTTGTACACATAAGGATATTGTTACAGTATTATTTTAATAGTGAAAAACTTAATAAACCTAAAAATCAAACTAAAGGAGGATAGTTGAATAAACTATCGTACACACATTATTTTAATCACTACACATTCTCCATGTTACCAAGAAATTTTAAGTGCATGATGTTGTATACTTTTTTATGCTGTATAAACAAGCATAAATATAAATTTAAAAGATACATATACAGAAAAATTTGAATGTCATCTCCTAGAGGTGGAACTGAAGTTTCAACCTTTTATCTGATACTCAAGAGAACGCTAAATGGTTCTCTGTTTATGGTTTTAAGTATATATGAAATTGGCTCACATGATTATGGAGGCTGACAAGATCCCAGAATTGCAGTCAGCAAGCTGAGATCCAGGGGAGCTGATACTATAGCTCCAGTCTGAAAGCTGGCAGGCTCGAGACTCATGTCCCAGCTCAAGGTAGTCAGGCAAGAGGAAATTCCCTCTTATCGGGAGAAGGTCAGTTTTTTGTTCTATTCAGACGTTCAATTGATTGGATGAGGCCCATTCATATTAGAGAGGGCAATCTGCTTTACTTAGTCTATTGATTTAAATGTTAGTTATCCAAAAATACCCTCACAGAAACACACAGAATAATATTCGACCAAACGTCTGGGCACTCCATGGCCTGGTCAAATTGACATATAAAATTAACCGTCACATAGAGATTGCATTTGGAAAGTGAGCAGCTCCGTATTAATAGATAAAGATCATTGACATAAAGCTACGGGCTGGTTTGCTGAATCACAAGAAAGCATGGATTTTGTGAATACCTTTCCTGGAAGCAAAGCAAGGTGACACATGTTCTAAAATGGTGTTTCAATCTGTGTATGATCATGTGCCCCTTGTTTTGAGACTCTATTACTGCCTTCAATGCTCATAGTATGCCTTCTACTTAAGGTTTACAGGGACATAGTGACTATCTACTTTTCACAATTATTACCAACCTTCTCTCTAAGTTATCCCTTTTAAGCTACTATAGCAAAACTGTCAAAGACTTGGAAATGGAAGAAAGGATCACTGGGTGTCCCCGTGGAGGAGTGCTGGACATTATCTGGTGACCCCTCTAGGGATTACCTGGTTCTACAGGGGTGTCTTTGATTGACCAGACTATTTTACAACTATGCAGAGATAGAAGAAAACTGATAGTAGTGTAAATGCTTCCTGTCCAGAACAATGCAAATCATTCCTGTTCATAGTAATGAAATTGTTATATTCTTTTGTTTGATAAAGAATATAAACCTCTGTAAACTAAATTTTCATTTGAACCAATTTCTGGTTGCCTCATTAATTAACAAATTATATAAAAACCTTGATATATATATATCATTTTATAATGTATAAAATATTTATATTTGCATTGTGCCTTGAACTTCTTTGTTAAATTCACTGTTCTTGTAACTACTTCCTCAAAAATCTCTTTTAGCCAGCAGATTACAAGCTCAATGAAGGCAAGGACCACATTTGTCTTGTATATTGCTGTATCCCCAGGGCTTACTATTAGGAATTTAGTAGGGGCTCAGAAAATATCCTCATGGTTCCCTGAATTAGTAAATGCAAATGAATCAAAAAGATATTTTTGAGCAATCAAATGAGTCCTGGGGGAGAAAGTTTCAGTGGTATTAAGAAAGCATTGAATGGCCTCATTAAAGCAGAACATGCAAAGTGTTTACATGCAAAATTTATATAGAAAAAGCCACTATTTAAAGAGCTCTTTGAACATCATTTTTGGGAAACCACAGTGTTTTTGGAGAGAAGGTTTATAGTGTAGAAAAGGCATTGACTACACTACCGATACAACTTGGAGCAGAAACACCTTGGATAACAATGCAAGATCATTTTTTATAATTCTTGTACCTAGCAATTTAAAAAAATCCACACATTTCTTATTCATTTTCATATTTTTAAAAATTTTCATTTTTAAAGATGACTTGTTATTTTAGTTTTTTGGTGAAGAGATTGTCCCTGAGCTAACATCTGTGCCAATCTTCATCTGTTTTGTATGTGGGACGCCGCCACAGTGTGGCTTGATGAGCAGTGTGTAGGTCCACACATGAGATCTGAACCTGCGAACCCCGGGTTGCTGAAGTGGAGCTTGCAAACTCAATCACTGTGCCACTGGGCTGGCCCCGGTTATTCTTTTTCAATTAAAAATTTCTGGTTCCTGTAGAATATTTTGCAAGGAATTAATGTTAAGCCCATGAAATTCTTGAGCTTTTTTTACGTGATCCAAAATTAGATCCCTTGCAGACTGATGCAATTTGTTTAGTACTCCTTGGGTGATTTTATAAAGGCTAATGGAGACCGAAAACTTATCTTTCCAGATAGACTTAGTACTCTTGTTAATATTAATATCTAAACTCCTGAGACATAAGCTCTCAATAAACATTTAAAAAAGCTACCATTTCTTTGCTCTATAGCATTGGTAATGAAATTTATTATTCTGTGTCTATCTGTAGTATTTGCATGTTATAAAGACAGGGAGAGGAGGTAAAAAGACTTGCTATAGAAGTAGTATCTCTCTTCCATGGAAGAAGGCAAAAACAAGAACAACCACAACAAAAAGACTTGAAAATCAATCTGTAATTCTAATTAGACGTTAGACAACCAACATTCACAGACCATTAAACTTACATTCAGATGTTAAAATACCCAAAGATCTTTCCAGTATTTTGATCTCTTTACTAAGAATTCCTGCTTTAGAACCACAAACATGGTACCTACTGGAAGGGCACTTTGCCTTCCAGTATATTCAGTAACCGTGACAGTCTCAGCGGCTTTTTTTAGCATAAATCCTGAGTACCTCCTTTTAATTTTTTTCTTCCAATCCCAAAACATTTTTGATGAGTTAATTATCATTTCCAAGTGACACGTTTCTCCCTCCAATAAATGATACTGGGTAAATTAAATCTCTGTGATTACCATCTAGATTTGTCTAATTAGTTATTAATATGTTTGAAATTCTAATAAGATGATAATGGTCAAGAAAGTAGAGATAGCCTCATCTACTGTCTTGGTTTCCCTTATCTATTTATAAATTCGTAACCTGCAGAGCCCTCGAAAAGAGACAGCTTGCTGAAGCCATATTTTTTAAGTGGAAAATCATAAGGCACTCTTTGCCTCACAACAGGATGTACTTAAGGTGCATTACTATTGGTGCGTTAAGATCTACATGTGAATGGTGAACCCACCATTTAAGTGAACAGCCCAAGGTCATGTAAGGATTAATTTCTGTGGCCTTCATTTGCCTTATTTGTAGGAATGAAATTGAGGACTGAATGGAGAAACACACACAAAGCATATTGCACAGTATCTGATCCATATCCTGCACTAAATGTGGTGGAATCAACTGAATTTGTTAATTCTATTGATTATTGAAAGGAGTTGTTATGGATATCCTCTTGAATGAAATAGCTGTTTTGGCCAAAACTCTTGCACAAATTTCTTTAGAACTTTCTAACTAAATAGAAGGGAAATCCAGGAAGAGAGCCCAAGGGAAAGACAAGGGAAATCAAAACCTAGAATGAAAACCTGACAAAGAGAATAACAAATTGGGGCAAAAATAAGACAATGAACAAAGGAGAAGAAATACCAAGGAATATTTTGTGTTTGGCTGAATTGGTGCAGCTATTCATTTGTTATTTGGTTTTCTAGCGCTTATACTACGATAAAATTGGCAGTTGATAAGACTAAATAGTTTCCATAACAACAGAACTGGTGACCTAAAAACTTGAGACAATTTTACTATTTATGGGCTGTGTATCTTCAGGCAAGGTGCTTGATCACTCTGGGTTACTGTGTTCATTTCAGGGTCTTAAAGCAAATGCACACTTGGCTTGTTACCTCCCAACGTGGGGCCTTCTGCTCGCCACAAGACGTGCCAATAGTCAAGAGGCAAGGTGGTAGGAGAAAAAGGACTTTTTTATTACAGCTTGCTAGCAAGAGGGAAGATGGCCAACTCATGTCCAAAAGAACCATCTTAAGGGGGCATGAAATCTTACAGCAGTTGTATAGGCCATTGGGTTATCGGGTGGGGAGTTAGGAATGTTGACCTTCTGGTGTTATAGGCTAGGAGTGCCACACCAGATCTTTCAGCCATCACTGATGATAGCTATCAGCATAGATTCTCTGTTCAGGGGTCATCACATTGCTAAGGAATTCAAAAAAGCAGTTATCATCTTATCACAGGTGGGAGGTACATGCACATGCAGGGGTCGTAAAATCTACAGAGCAGTTAGATCTCCTGGAGGGTGCATATCCAGCTGGGTTAGTTCATCAGAGGTCATCCAAAGTTACAATAGAGTTTTTCTTTTCTACAATATGGCTTCCCTTATGTCAACCTTGTCTTGAGCCGGTATCAGGCTTCCTTCCACCTTAAACATTTCTATAGTCTATGATTCTTTGAATTCTATGCCCCCAGTTTAATCTGCTGACCTCGATTTCATTTGAGCCATTGGTCAAATAGTCTAAATTTTTACTCTTTAAATCACTCGTTCCTCCCCAATTCTGTAACATTTGTCCCACATCCCCTTTTACCCTGTTCTTAAAGGAAATACCCTTGGTTGGTTTGTGAAGGAGAGACAAGTACATACATAGACAATATCTTCAAAATGAAATAGTGTTTAGTCATGAAATTCTTCTATATCAACTTTATCAACTTGGATAACCTACATTGTAATTAACTATACCTCATAATCATGTAGAAGATAAATGCATAACTAATGCTGAATTAAGTCCATGAAATAATTATCTATGTGGTATCTTAACCATCCCCCTTCCATCATTGTTCTTTAGAAAACAAAATTAGAGTCTTGAGTCTGTGAATCCCAGAGTTCTTATATGAAAAGAAAAAGGGCAGTCAAACTACATTTCATGGATTAATTTATGTTTTTGAGCGAGGCTAAATAATGAAAATCACATAAGGTAGATAGGGCTCCTAAAACTGTCCTTCTCAAACTATGATGTGTAGACAGATTACCTAAAAGACTGGTAAAATTATACAGATTCTGACTCAATAGGTCTGGGGTAGGAACTGAGATCCTGAATTTCTAACAAGCTCCCAGACAATACTGATGCTGCTGGTCTGAGGACCAGGTATAGAGTGATGAAGGCCTAGATTGAGCCCCACCTGAAATCTCATAAATATGTATTAAGGGGAAGAAAACACAGCTGCTCCATCGTTTTGCTCGAGATGTGCCCACAGGATAGTTGTTTCGTCTTTCAGTTCCCTTCTCTGAAAGAGGATGGAATTTTACTTGTTTTGGCAAACAGTTGAAATATCCAATGGAACAAAGATACGAAATGTTCTAAACAGTCTATTAGTAGGAAATTACTGAATTCCATTGATTCCAAGGATGTATTCCACTTAAGGGTAGAAGAATCTTCTGAAAATCTGTCCCGGAACTACCACAGATGAATAGAAGGAAACAAGACAAGGCTGAGTTCAAAAAGTCCTTGGAAATGTTTTGAAGGGCTTCAGGCAGTGTACATTGTCTTGAGTTAAGCTAGCCAACATCTACATAAGAATTGAGGCTCAAGAGATGCCATCGATAATTACATCAAATATGTGAGCAAACTCTTGATTAATTTGATTAACATTTCAAATAACCATGTTGTCTCCATGGTTCCTATTAAGAAAAAAGAACATTGGTGATAGGAGTGTAGAGAGTCATTAATTATCTAGGCTTGGTGTCCGACAGTCCTAGGCTGGAATCCTGGCCCCATACCTTACCAGTCATGTTACACGGCATCTCTGAAATTTGATTTCCACAATTATAGAATGAGGAATAGTGGTAATTAATTGCACTGATTTCATAGGGCCATTGTGAGGATTAAATGAGATTATGCATTGAAAGGTTTTGTACTATGTTTTGTCGTATGCTAAAAAAAAAATCTAACACTGCAAAATGCACACATATACACAACCAAACAAAAAACAAAAAGTTAATTAAAAAACTAAGCCTCCTAAAATGGAAGCTGCCTTTTTTATTAGTTTCCAAGATCTTAGTTTAGGGACAACATGTTTCAGTATTCTTAAGGCTGCCACTACTACAAGCTGCTAATTTTCCCTTTTCCTTGAAATCTGAAAGTTTGATTCCTGCTGTTTACTGTGCTGGCCACAGGGATGCACTGTGCTTCTTTCAAAATCTCTTTGAAAGCATTATCAATTTGGCTGATGGGATGTTGGGCCAGAACATAAACTGAGGAAGAACAGCCCAGGAAGACATGGAATATAGTAGAAAACACCTAGGACTTAAAAACTGAGAGACCTGAATGGAAATCCTGGTTCTAGCAAGGCTCAAAACCTCAACCGGCCTCATCTGCAACATGGAGATCACAAACCTCATTTCAAAGTGAAGTTATGACGATGAGAGAGGTAGTGGATAGACAAACACAAAGGAGACGCCCGATAAATGTGTCCTGATAAAAAGTTATTTTGGAACACTTATTTTTGCAGAGTCCCGTATGATGAGAATTTCACTTTGAGCTTTTCCTAGTCCTCATTCCCCAGAGAAATGTTGAATTCTGTGACCTAGAATTCTCAAAAGATTGCTGTAGTAAATAAAGGAGTTTTCGTTCACTTCCAGGGAACCAAAATATCAACCATGTTCACAACCACTCAAATTAATTGAGATTTTATAATATGATCTTCTCAATACTATGATTCAGGATTTTAGACCTAAGGGGGAAAAAATAGGCATATCTTTTTATCTTACTCCTGGGCTGGCGTTGGGCAGCAGCAAGTAGCGCTTGACAGCCTATAACCTGTTCCAAGGTTCTACCCAAGGTCTGTGCTTTTCAATATTGGCTTTTCAGCCTGAGAGATTGAACTGGATCAGGGTATAAGACTTTTCAACATAGAAGGGTAAAACCTGAGATTTCAGATATAGTCAAGATTATGTCCTTAGACCATTCTCTGAGCTTTGGAATGAAATACATTTACAGTAGCCCAAGACTAGTCAATATTCAAAGATTCAATAAAAAGACAGGCTGATCAAGACATATGATGTGGCACATTTTCTCCTCAAATCCTGGAAACAGTTTTGACATTTCCCTTTTTGCCATAATGAAATGCTCTTTCAATACTGTAGTAGAATCCTCTCAGGGAGAAGCCATTTATCATAAGACTAAATGCATGAGCTGTCTTGCTTCATTCTGATCCTCAGACTGGAACTTTTGGTCGACTCTGAAATGTATAATTATAATTAAGATTTGTTTCTAACATTCTGATGGTAATCCCTGTCTCCAGATCTGACTCCAGGTTACCAATATAAATTCCATGAATCTCTATCCTAAACCAAGGACAGGCTTGTAGTGTAGATGGTAGCTTTTTGCTGTATTTAGAAATATATGAAGTTTAAGATCACATGGCTTTTAATTGAAAAAAAATCTGATTTTATGACAGCAATAAAAATAATAGCAGCTATCAAATTTGAGTAACCATGTGTGAGGCACTCTCCTAAATATTTCACACATAATTTTATTTAATTTTCACTAGAATCCCACCAGGTAAATGCTTTTATCCTCATTTTATATATTAGAAAACTGAGAAACCTTAAAATCATAATCCAAACCCAGGAATGTCTGGTGCAAAAGTGTGTGATTATGTCTGAAGTTTTTCTAATTTTATGCAATTCAGAGTAGAAACACTTAAAATGAGAGGACTTCCACTCCTGGGAAGATGGAGTAGATGTATTTTCCTTGTTTCTCTTGCTACATACAACTAAAAATCCTGGATAGTATATATAAAACCAACAAGAGAAGACTCTGAAAATTGGAAAGAAGAAAGCAGACTGGCTAGGAATCTTGGAACCCAAGGAATGGCATGCATGGTGGTGAGTTCCCTTAGGTTTTCTTTTTGCCTCATATTTCCCAGACTTGGAGCTGAAAAAGCCAGAAATCTGGAAAAGCCAATGAGTGTAGAGAAAAAAAGTTCCAACAAAAGCCTGTTCTCTTTAGCCAAAGGACAAAGGAAGGAGCAGCCTAACAAGACAGATGAAAACTCTTAGACTACAATAAATTTATTTCAGCCAAACATCTCAGAAAAATCTGTGGCTCCCCTTCTACCCCCACTAATAAAGGTGAAGTGGAGAGCCTAGTAACACTTACTTGATGTAGTAAGGCTGATGGGATGGTTTTAGAGAATGCCAAGTCAGTAGCTGCAACTTTCATTCCTGCTGTGAACAGTGTGGTGAGACCATCGCTCCCTTTCCTGCAATGAGACTACATGGGAAGCCTGGACTTACATCCGTGCTCAACAGTCATCGGGCTCTCTTCCTCCCACTCTATACTGGAGTGCCACAGGAGACCTATGAGACAATTAGGAATTTCACCACTGCCCAGCAATAACAAGGCCACTTCCCCCAACCTTAGTGTGAATGAAAACCACATAGGGAGAAGTAACAAGGCACACCTATACCAGCCAGGCAAGAAGCATCAATGGAGGCCTAGTGAGGAACTGGAAAGCCCATTCCTGTCCAGCAGTAAAGAGGAGCTCCCCCCTTGGGTATCAATGGAGGCTAAGTGGGGAACCTGGATGGCTGCACCCACCTGGCAGTAATGAGGCACTACCACTCCTTCCGATTTCATATAATGTCAGGAGAAGTGAGCTAAAACAAAAATTTAATCAAGATCCACAGTTTCATAACATAAAACTAATAATTTTCGGGTTTTGATAAAAAAACCATTTGTATTACCAAGAACCAGAAAGATCCTCAAATGAATGAAAAAAAGCAATTAATAGACACCAATGCTGAGATGACAGAATGTTAAAATTATCTGACAAATATTTTAAAGCAGCCATGATAAAAATTCTTTGAGTAATAATGAACATTCTTGAAGGAAATTAAAAAACAGAAAGTCACAGCAAGAAATAGACACTATTGGTAAATAAATAGAAGATAGAAAGAAGTATTAAATGGAAATTTATAACTGAAAAATCCAATAAATGAAATAAAATACTCAGTGAATTGACTCTGCAGTGGAATGGAGACCAAGGAAAGTAGTAATGAAGTTGACAATAGAACAATAGAAATTACACAATCTAAACAACAGAAAGAAAATACACTAAAAAAAATAAAAATAAGCAGAGCCTCAGGGGCCTGTGGGACTATAACAAAAGACCTATCATCTACGTCATTGGAGTCCCAGCAGAAGAAAAGAAAGACGGTGGGCCTAAAAAAGTACTTGAAGAAATAATGGCTGAAAAACTCCCAAATTTGGCAAAAGATATAAACCTATAGATTCAAGAATCTGAGAGAAACACAAACAGGATAAATCCTAAGAAATCCATCCCGAGACACATTAGGATCAAACTTTTGAGAAATAAAGGCAAAGAAACAAATCTTAAAAGCAGATAGAGAGAAATAACTCCTTATCTATAGAGAAAAAACAGTTCAAATTACAGTGATTTTTCTCATGAAAGACTATGTGCCAAAAGGAGGTGACACAGCATTTTTCAACTACTGTAAGAAAAGAACTGTCAACTTAGAATCCTATTATCAGGCAAAATATCCTTCAGGAATGAAGGGTTAATTAAGACATTCTCAGACCAAGGAAAACTAAGAGAATTTGTCACCAGTAGACCTACCCTAAAGGAAGGGCTAAAGAAATTTCTCTAAATGGAAAGGAAATGGTAAAAGAACGAGTCTTGGAACATCAGAGAAGAAGAAATAACAATTGAAGAGTAAAAATAATGCATTTTCCTTGTCTTGAGTTCCCTATATTATGCGTGATATTTGAAGCAAAAATTATAACACTGTCTGATGCTGTTCTGATGTATATAGAGAAAATATTGAAGACAATGATATTATCATAGAGGAATGGTAATAGGATGAAAAAGGAAGTAAGTCTTCTATACTTTACTTGGACTGTTAAAATGATAACACCAGTAGACTGTAATGTTATGAATTTGTAATGCAATACCTCGAGGAATGATTAAAAAACTATACAAAGGGATACACTCAGAAACACTATAGATTAAAGAAAATGAAATTCTAAAAGTTGTTGAAGTAACTCATAGATAGGCAGGGAAAAGCAAACAAAGAAACTAAAAATATTAAGAATAATCACACAAAAAATAAAATGACAGACTTAAGTCCTAACATATCAATAATTACATTAAAAGCAAATGGTCAAAATACAGAGATTGGCAGAATGGATTAAAAAAAATAAACACGACCTGACTATATGCTGTCTATGAGGAGCTCATTTCATTATAATGACATAGGTAGGTGAATAACAGGGTGGAAAAAAATATATCATGAAAACATGCAGCAGTGGTTATATCAATATCTGATAAAATAGACGTCAGAGCAAAGACAATTACCAGAGACAGAGAGGAACAATATATAATCACAAATGGGTCAATCTACCAAGGAGACATAGTAATCCTAAATATTTATACACCAAACAACAAAGCTACAAAATATGTGAAGCAAGAAAGAAGAAATAGACAAATCTGCAATTATAGTTGCAGACTTCAGCACTACTCTCTAAATAATTGATAGAATAAGTAGAGAGAAAACCAGCAACGATATAGAATTCAATAAGACCATCAACTTAAAGATCTGATGTACATTTATAGGATTCTCCACTCAACAAGAACAGAATGCACATTCTTTTCAAGTTCCCAAGAACATATATCAAGACAGGCCATGTTTTGGGCCATAAAACAAACCTTGAGAAACTGAAAAGAATGAAATCATATAAAGTGTGTTTTCTGACAAAAATTCATTAACTGAAAGATAACAGAAAACTCTCCAAACACTTGGAAACTAAACATACTTCTAAATAATCCATGGGTCATAGAGGAAGTCTCAAGGGAAATCAAAAAGCATATTGAACTGAATGAAAATTAAAATAGAATGTATCAAAATTTATGGAACACAAGGGACTGGCCCAGTGGCGTAGTGGTTAAGTTCGCACGCTCCACTTCAGCAACCTGGGTTCACAGGTTTGGATCCCAGGCGCTGAGCTACACACTTCTCATCAAGCCATGCTGTGACAGTGTCCCATATATAAAGTAGGGGATGATTGACACAGATGTTAGCTCAGGGACAATCTTCTTCAAGCAAAAAAAGATTGGCAACAGATGTTAGCTCAAGGCCAATCTTCCTCACACGCACACACAAAAATTATGGAACACAGCTAAAACAGTGCTGTCAGGGATAATTCACAGTACTAAATACATGCGTAATAAAAAAATAATAGTCTTGAATGAATCATCTAAGCTTCCACCTCAAGAACTCAGAAGATAAAGAGCAAAATAATACCAATTCTACACAATGTCTTCCTGAAAATAAGAAAGAAGAAAACACTTTCCAATTTATTTTACAAAGTTTGTATTTCACAGATACCAAAACCAGAAAAATACAGTACAAGAAAAAGAACACTATAAACCAATATCCCTCAAGAATGTAAATGCAAAAACTTTTAACAAAATACTAGCAAATAAAATTTAACAATATATAAAAAGAATTATACAACATGGTCATTGATAAAAGATTGGTTTGGTATTTGAAAATCAAACAATGTAATCTACCATATTATAGGCTAAAGATGAAATATCACCTGATGAAATCAACCAATGCAGAAAAAGCATTTGAAAAAACTCAAAAAATACGCATTCATGATAAAAACTATTAGAAAAATAGGAAAAGAGGAGACCTTCTTCCAATTGACAAAAAGCATCTACAAAAACTCTACAGCTAATGGTATACTTGATGGTGAAGACCACTGTTTCTGATCTTAAGTGGTCACCTAGAAGGTCTGTCCCTCTAAGATCAGAAACAATTGACAGAAACAATTAAGTAGGCCTTTTCCTCTAAGTTAAAGACATGTGCTTTCTCATCATTCTTACTGAACATAGTCCGGGAAGATCTAGCCAGGGCCATAAGGCAAGAACAGGAGATAAAAGTTTTGATCATGAGAAAACTTTTTTAAAACAACTTAAGAAAGATGTAAACAAAACAACTTAAGAATGATGTAAAACTATTTTTATTTGCAGATGACATGCTTGAATATGTAGAACATCAAGGAATCTACTAAATACTTTCTAAAACTAATAAATGAGTTGATCAAGTGCACAGGATACACGACATAATAAAATACAAAACTGTATTTCTATATAGAAACTATGAAACATGAACACTGAAATTAAAAATACATGACTTATAATTGCTCAAAAAAACCCCCAAAATCATTAGCCTTAAATGTAACACAACACGTACAGAATTTCTATGCCAAAAATTACAAAGCATTAATGAAAGATAATAAAGAAGATTGGAATAAATGAAGAGACATACTATATTCATGGATTGAAAGACTCAACAAAGTGAAGAAGGTAATTCTCTCCAAATTGACTCACTTGTTTAAAGCAACTATTATTAAAACCTCAACAAGATTTTTTGTAGATATAGGCAAGATTATTCTAAAAATTTTTATGGAAAGGCAAAGGAAATATAATAGTTAATTCAAATTTGAAAAAGAAGAATACAGTGTGAGAGATCAGTCTACTCAAATTTATGGCTTATTACAAAGTTACATTAATCAAGATTCTGTGGTATTTGTGGCAGGATAGACACATAGATCCATAAAACAAAACTGAAAACTCAGAAATAGTCACAAACAACTATGCCCAACGGATTTTTTACAATGTAAAATGTAAAACTGCAAAACTGAAAAATGAGAGAGAGAAAATCATTGGGATATTAAACTAGGCAAAGAGTTCTTAGACTGGACACCAAAAGCACAGTCCATAAAACGAAAAATTGATAAATCGGACTCCATAAACTTCAGGCTTTTGCTCTGTGAAAAAAAAACAAACTCTGTTAAACAGATGAAAAGAGAAGTACAAAATGTGAGAAAACATTTGCAAACCACATATCCAACAAAAGACTAGAATCTAGAATATGAAAAGAACTCTCAAAACTCAACAGTACAAAAGCAAACAATCCAGTTAGAAAATGAGTGAAAGTCATGAAGAGACATTAGTTACGTTGAAGAGGATATACAGATGGCAAATAAGCACGTAAAAAATGTCAGCCTTTAATTATCTAATTAGCCCTTAAGGAAATGGATGTTAACACCACAAGAGATATCTCTTCACACCTATCAAAATGCCTAAAATTGAAAATATCGATAACAACAAATGCTGGTAAGGCTGCAGATAAGCTGGATCACTAATACACTGCTGATGAGAATGCAAAATGGTATACCCATTCTGGAAAACAGTGGGTAGTTTCTTAGAAAACTAAGCATACAATTAAGCAATTGTACTCTTGGATATTTATCTCAGTGGGATGAGAAGTTATGTTCACACAAACCCTGTATGCAAATGTATAGTAGCTCTATTCCTAATATCCTACAACTGGAAACAATCCAGACAAATATCCTTTAATGGATGAATACACTGTGGTACATCCCTGTCATGAAATACTACTCAGCAACAAAATGGAATAAAGTATAGATACATGCAAAAATCTGGATGAATCTCCAGAGAATTATTCTGAGTTAAAAAAAAAAAAGCCAATTCCAAAGGGTATCTACTGTATGGTTCCGTTTATACTACATTCTTTTTTTGTGTGTGTGTGAGGAAGATCAGCCCTGAGCTAACATCCATTGCCGGTCCTCCTCTTTTTGCTGAGGAAGACTGGCCCTGGGCTAACATCCGTGCCCATCTTCCTCTACTTTCTCTGGGACACTGCCACAGCACGGCTCGATAAGCCATGTGTCAGTCCGCACCCAGGATCCAAACCCACGAACCCCGGGCCTCCGAAGCAGAGCACGTGAACATAACCGCTATACCACTGGACCTGCCCTATATTACATTTTTGAAATGAGAAAAATATAGAAATGGAGAACAAATTTTGATTGCCAGTGGCAAAGAGGGGACGGGAGTAGGAGGAAAGTGTTTGTGGCTATACAAAGACAACATGAGGGATCCTTGTGATGGAAATGTTCTGTATCTTGACTATCAATGTCAATATCCTGGTTGTGATGTTGTTCTATAGATTTGCCAGATATTACTATTGAGTGAAACTGAGCAAATGATACATAAGATCTTTCTATTATTTGGTAGACCTGCATGTGAATCTACATCTCAAAATCAAGTTTTTTTTAAAAAAACAATAAAAAATTAAGGCACTTGGAAGAGAATATGACTAGTGAATCATTACTTTTCAATATTGGTTCGTTAGTTGTAACATTCGTGCCACATTGTTGTGAGATATTAACAATAGGGAATACCATGTGTAGGCTGTATGGGAACCCTCTTTAATATTTTAGCAATTTTTCAGTAAATCTAAAACTCTTTTAAGGTAAAAACTATTAAATGTTTAAAATGGAGAAACTATGCAGATATGCACATTTATCTGTGCCATTTAAAGAATGTTTAAGAAAAGAATGTTATTTTCATCATTGTTTATTGCAGTAAAAATTTTTAAAATCTGTTAAATAAATCATGTTATATCTGTACATTAGAAATTATATATGTGTGTGTATACATGTATGTTGAAGCACGAGATATGATCTACATTTATTGAAACTTTTAAGAGTCTATTGTATTGGTAATGAAAAAAATTATGTTGTGTGCCAATGTGTAAAACATGGTGTCATCTGATATTTTATTTTACAAGAGAAATACATAGGAACATATGTGTACTTATAGCTGTACTTTTAAAAGATTGCAGGCAAACCTCATAATAAGGTCTCCTGAGACCTCCCCAAACTCAGCTATCACCATACTTAATTTTCAGATCACTAAATCTACCAAGGCACTGGACTCAAAGAAGACATATTAGTGCTCATTGAACTAAAATGTTCCCAGGATATCACAGCTATTGGATGATAGAGTGAGAGGAGCTACATTCACGTTCTCATTCTAAGAGCAGAACTCTTGCCAGCACACTTCAATTCCTAGTATGGCTGAAGAAGAAAGATCTTTCTTCTGTGTTTTCTTCACCTTTGTTTTCCTCATCATCTTGAGCACATCTCCTATCTACATAGTAGGAGCTCAGTAAATGTGAATTACAGAGAACGAGATCATCTTCTTCCTCTAGAGTACCTCTCTTCCTTCCCCTGGGCTCACCACCTCATCGTTGAGACTGTAAAACTTGGCAATTTCCATTCACAGCTTTGAATGATTTAGAATTCTGTTTTGCATTTCAGTTTTGTCTGAACCCATATGGCAAAGTCAAAACTCCAAACAAATCTGATAAATTCCATCTTGTGCTAGCCATTCCCTGTGGCTTAGTAAAGCACTGTAAGCTCTTTACTACTTAATCCTTCCATATTCTATGACCATCTGTATCTCCATCTTCAGATTTGGATGGGTCTCACAATTGTCTCTGAAACACAGTATAAAAGAGCTCTAGTATGTTCGTTTGTTGAGAGTGAGTCTCTAAAATAACAAGAGAGTAAAAAGCCAACCTGAACAGAATTGCTAGTACTAGAGTAGCATAGTACCACAGCACAGATATGCTCACCTATATGAGATTACACTCAGAGTCAGAGAGCCCATATTTAGAGTTCATAAATTGTCACTTGTTAGCTAGCATAAATATTTACCAAGTAATTAATGTCTATAAAGCACTAAGGATCTAACATATATTGTCCATTTAAATTCTTCAAACAATCCTTTGAACTAACACTATTATCGCCATTTAATCTTTCAACTTAGTTTCTTTATCTATAAAAGTGCTGGGAACTCAAAAACCTAGTTATTTTCCACCATCAAAATGTAAGTTGCATAGACAAAGATGCAAACAAAAATATGTAGGTAGACTTCAGAGGATTTTACATTTGAGCTGTGTTTTGAAGAATGAGTGGGATTTGAACAGGCAGAGCATGACGGAAAGGATATTTTGGGGTAATAGACCAATCCATACAAAAAAACCCAAAGGAACTTGTAATTGAATGATTTATTCAGACAACAACATGGCAAAATGTATGACTAGAGAGCAATGTGAGAAGGTGTCTGATGACTAGGAAAGTCACTTTGGGTCTATTATGGGTGGCCTTGAATGCCAGACAAAACAATCTGTACTTCATTCTCTAGGTGACAAGGAACTGTGACCCTCTGGCAGCAGTATGAATGATTCATTGAAGTTGAATCAGAGAGACACCAGGTAGGTCTTCTCAGACTAATTGGTTGAGGGTGAACATGAACCTGGAGCTCATTAATATGCTTTGCTCTCTATTAGACTTAATGTCCTGTGGCTCATTAATTCCCTGGTGATATAGCCTCAGGCTGTGTTTCCTCCCTGCTGAGTTCACGGGGTAAAGATTTTCCTCTCTCTCTTAAAACTATATCAACATCCAGCCTCGCTGGACTGTGCAGCATTTGCCTATTCCTTTGTAAGCACCTCTGACCCATAAATGAGTTCAGTTACCAACTTGAACTTAAAACCCGGGGAAAAAAAATAATGAAATGTGATCAGATCTGGCTGAGGTATTCACACCTATTTCTGAGACGTTCTACAATCAACACAGTGTTGTTGTTATGTGATTGACCTTATTTCTCCAGAGTGGAAAGTGTGACGATTTGGGGGGTAACTTTTATCATTCAGCATGTTTGTTTGATGGAAGGAGATGCAAGAGGCCAAGGCAAATCTTAGGTCCTTTTCTCTTTTTTAATAAATTGAAAATATTTGTATAGTATTTATGCCTCTTGCTATACATAAACACATAACATAAAAATAAAATCTAAAATAAGAGGATGAAGAAATCGGAACCCATGGAAAATGGGACAGAATGAGATGATAAAAATGACAGCAACACTAGTGTCCACAATGTTTGTCTTAAAAACCTGCACACGTTTAAGTGATGGGCCATGAATTGGGCTCCAACCTTCCTTTAACCGACACAGAGATTGTGAGCCTTTCCAACGCCCGTTGAGGGAAGAAAGGGAAAAATAGACAAAGAACAAAAGCACGCATTCAGAAGTACATCATTTGTGTTCCGATTTCTCCAATATCCAGTGGTACCCAGGGGAATATTATAGTTTATAATGAAAACAGTCGTTCAAAAATATTGTTGTAGTACAGCTCCCACTTCAAAGAATCTTTCTCAATTTTACTCATTAGTATAGGATTGAAACACATTTCAATAACATAAGCGCTATGAGGTTGGGTGGTGGAAGGAAGAATACAATAAGGCTGTTCAAATATGTAGTTTTCTAATCATCTTACATAATAAGAACAGTTTTAAAGCAGATATCCTTCACCTCAGATCGTGTTGGTCTCTAGAGAATCTTTCCAAATGCACGGTTGGGGCCAACCCCAGCTCTGTCAGAACATTTCATCTTAGACCAAGTCTCTTTCTGGGGTACCACTGTGGTAAACTGGATGCAAAACATATAGCTAAGGAAGCAAATGAACTAATTTGTGATATGGTAATAAATAGATCAGTTTAATATTGGGAGACTTTGCCAAAATTATTGACTTAGATTTTACAATAATTGATTGTCATTTTTTGACTTGTTAATTGTAGTTTTTTGATTTGTCAAGGAAATTCTTAACTGATTTGTTTTTGAAAACAAAACTTAAGCACAAGGTATTTCTTGGAGTAGAAGAGAAGGTGAGGAAAGAAAATATGGTCCCCGAGGATCCTGAGTCCCTAATATGGTGAGCCAGGGAGGTGGCTGGGGAGAAATAGAACACACTAGAGACAAACTTCTGCTTCACAGCCTTGCAAGTGGCTATTCCAACTAATGAAACATGTAAATTGGATCCCATCCAATGGAAGGCTAAAAAACCAGAGAGAGGGAGATTTTATTTCTTGCCCTCTCCATTGAGCATTTTCAGCATCTTTTCTGCACAACCTCACAAAGTTATTTACCACAGATGTGCCAGTAATTATGATATATTATAAACATTTACGTTGTATAATGGTCCTCGACGTCTTCCCTGTGTGACCTGGTACCTGAATACCAAGCAGTCACTCAAAGCAGGTAGAAATATTGCCAATTTAAGATTTTTTTTCTCTTTTCTAATGTACCATTCTCTTAGGGCATGAATGTTTTTCTAGGGATTTTTTTTCCCCTTCATTTTCTAAATTGTTGCACATAATTGCACTTTTTAACCTTAAAATATTAACAATTTTAAATAGAAACTTTTCCAAATGAGATGCATGCTTCGCTGTCTTCTTAAACTCAGTCCAGTTGAGATAAATTTACATTTATTTTCTAAGTGACCCAGCTCTTATTTTATCAATAATTAGACTATGATAAAATGAGCCTATTGGTGAGAATTAATAATGCAAAAGCAGGTTTTCCTTATGCTAAGTGGTTACATATGTCTGTGTCTTACAAACTCCTGACTTTGATAATAATAATAACAATAAAATCTTCTACTACATTATAGGTCCAACTGCTTTTCAGCGGTTTTGCTTGCTGATATCAATGTTTCTCTGTCTACTATTATTCAGCCAATCCCTCCTCATTATAATGGACATCTCTTTTTCTTAAGGCAAACCTGCTATAAGGCAATGGCACTGGTGACGATCACCACTGGTAGCACTTATCCAGTGCCTCATGTATCCCAGGAATTCCATTAGAAAGTTTACATGTAGTGCTTCATTTTCCATCACAATTGTTTATGAGGTCTCTATTATTAACCCAGGTGAGGAATTATTTAAGATCAGATCGCTAAGACAAAGATAATGTCTGATTTGCTTGCAATTACACAGAGTGGAAGTTGTTAGCAAATACAAGCTCCTATTTCACTCCTTTCAGAGCAGCCAGTCCTCAGGATCAACACTGTTGAGCAAACTAGATTTTATCTTGTGACTCTCATCGTGACTGTGGGATTGAGTACATTGGAGATCTGACCTCCAGAAAGGCAAGATTGAACGCGCTGAAATCCTGTGACTAAGACGTCAGATTTTTTTTTTTTCTTCTTGAGAGATCATTAAGTTGCCAGAAAATCAGGAAGAACACAAATTAAAACAGCTTTAGAATCCAAACATTTCAAGATAGATAGTAATGTGATATTCACATAGGAAAAACCCCCCACAACCGAAACAAACACAATAAAATATTCTTTGGAAGGAAATCCATAAAAGCATCTATCATACAGGTAAATAAACTAAACCACACATTTCTAAACAAAGAAACTCAAATCCCACACTCACAGGAGATTCTGTAGACATGAAATTTGCATCTAAAACAACGTAAACCATTGTAAATTTTGGATTTTTTTTTCAGAGCGTAATCCTTGTCTTTAATTCAATTCTGCTTATGCTAACCACTAAAGAATTTCAACCTAAGTGGTAGAAGAAGGGCATGGATATGGTGAGCTAGAAAGATAAAGGGGCCGAAAGGTCATGATGATACTAATACTGCCTAAACGCTGAAGATGCTATTAGATGGCTTCAGAGATCAAGAAAAGAAGTTGGTTTGGAGATAAAGTTCAGTTACCGGCATGTTGAATTTGCAGTGCCAGCAATGCTTTAGAAGGCACTATTCCATAGGTAGTTGGTTATTCTGTTCTTAGGATCCAGGGGAAAAACAGACTTGAACCTGGTGACTCAGGAGATATGTTCATATAAGAGGTCTGTGGAGGAGATTCGCCAGTAGAAGGGAGGAGACAAGAACTCAGGCTAATGCAATATCACAGAAACCAAGAAAGGAGAGGATTTCAAAAAGGGTGGGCAAGGGGTCAGGACTGCCAAAGTATTCTTTGAAAAAAAACCTCACATAATGCCAGTGATTCTTTTGTGTGAAAATGTGGGTTGAGCCCCACTGTGCTAGGACACCAAGTTAGTGGGAAATTCTGGCCTCTCTTTAAGTTTACAGTCTTTCTGAACCGCTCTCTGAGCACAGTACATTGAATCTAATTTGTGCTGCACCTAAACCCTCTAGTTTTTAACCTGGATGCTTATCATTGACCCTTTTTACCTTTTTTTCACCCTTTGTAATTGCCGCTAGGAGCCTCTGTCTCAATTTGCGTTTTAACTTCTTTCCACAATTTTTTTGGTTATTCCTCATCTTGACCAGGCTGTTTTACCAACCTCTATAAGAATTTCTCACAGTTAAAAATGTCCCCTTCACCTGTCTATCCTGTGCCAACCTCATGGATATGTTTCCATGGGGCACGGGTATAGACTGGATACCAAAGATGCCATGCTAGGATTGCATACAAGCAACTGGAAAACCCCAAATAATTATTTTGTCAATCAAATTTTAAGGCATCAGAGCCTAAAGGAAACATATTTGCTGATTTAAGTTTTTATATGTAAATCAAGCTAGTCTCCCATTTTATGGTTGGTAACACTTAGAAAACCTGTTGTCATGAATATCACATTCTTACCTTGTTCTGTATATAAAAACTAAAATGCTTAGGTCACAGAGGACAAAGATAGCTTCTGGAAAGGGAAACAGGTGTTCACAAAATATGCAGTTGCCCACCATCTTAGCTCGGGCTACTATAACAAAATACTGTAGACTAGATGCCTAAACAACAGACATTTTAACTCTTACAGTTCTGGAGGCTGGAAAGTCCAAAATCAAAATGCCAGCAGATTCAACGTCTGATGAGAGCCCTCTTTCTGGCTTGCAGTTGGCTGCCTTCTCTTTATGTCCTCACATGGCCTTTCCTAAGTGCTCTCTCTCTCTCTTCCTCTTCTTATAAAGGTCCTAATCCCATCATGTGGGTCCCACCCTGGTGACTTCACCTAATTATCTCCCCAAGGGCTCACCTCCAAATATCATCACATTGAAGTTAGGGCTTCAACATATGAATTTGGGAGGGACACAAACACTTAGTCCATCAAATTCAGTGAGATGAAAATCTCCCACTTCTCATTTTCCTCCTGGTCTCTTCCTCTCCAGCAGACTTTAGTTTTGGTTTGTTTTGTTGTTGTTTTATAAGCTGTCACAGCACTTGATGCAGATTGAAGTTCCAGGCAATTGCAATTAAATCAGAGAAAAGATATGCATTCACCAAGGTTAACACAAACTGCAGCTTAATCAGGATGAAACAAACAGATAAACTCATCCAGGATCTCAAAATAAATACAGCCATTTCAATCACATTCTCTTTAGTCGCCCCCACCGCCCCTCCCACCAATAACCTGGAAAACACGCACAATCAGAAGCTAAACAAATAAGTTCCCAAATCAATATATACGTCACTAAAATTTTCAAGCTACAAATGTAACGTCATTTCAGTTTATAGGCTATTGCTCCCAAAACAAGTTATGATACAATAGATACAAATTTTGATACAATAGAATTTCTCTCTATATAAACTAGAGACACATGTATCAACTTTGTATTGATCTAATTAACAGATACTTGCCTATAATGAGCTCAGTTGCCTTAATCTGTGTATGAATACGTAGCTCCTTTCAAATTCTATTTTCAGATATAAATTTTAATAAATTACATTGGGTGCTTTCTCTAAATGTTTATCAGTGTTACATCTAAGTAGATGTGCAGGGCCGGCCCCGTGGCTTAGCAGTTAAGTGCGCGCGCTCCGCTGCTGGTGGCCCGGGTTTGGATCCCAGGTGCGCACCAACGCACTGCTTCTCCCGCCATGCTGAGGCCGCGTCCCACATACAGCAACTAGAAGGATGTGCAGCTATGACATACAACTATCTACTGGGGCTTTGGGGGAAAAATAAATAAAATTATAAAAAAAAAAAATAAGTAGATGTGCATATCACAAACATATTGAGTATGGTCATTCAAGGATAATAGGGTATATGAACTTTATATTAATAGATTCTTTTGACGTGGCATTACATTTATTGTCATCCCTTGCTATTGTTATTTAAATAACCTCCTATGTCACTTGGGTGCTTTCAATCTCTATAGGAAACTCTCCATATTACTGCCAGTTATTGCCCTTAAAAAATGATTATTAATTTTCTCAAAAAAGTTTTATGTTCACTGTTTCCTACAGACTAAATTCTAAACTCTTTTGCCTCATTGCTAAAATCATCCATGTTCTGTCCCATGCCCATACTTTTCCTGATTAAGTCATTTTATAGGAATCTACTCCGACAAAGCCTAGACTATACAGATCTGATGATGTCATCTGTGACCAAGCTGCTATAGCTTGGAACAATGTTTTCCCTGCCTCCATGTCTATCAATTTCCTGCTCTTTCTTCAAGACTAAAGTCAGATCCATCCTCTCTGTGATGCCCTGCCCGATGCTCTCAGTGAGACTCTTTCCTTTGTGCCCCCTAGCAGACCTTTGCTTAGCTTCTTGGAATAGTATGTGTTTTATTCCCCTGCTTTAGTTTTCGTCATTTACATATATATCTCATGGTCTAAATTTTTAGCATCTTGTGGTAAGGGACCATATCCCATCCATTTCTACATTCGACCTCCATAAATCTAGAATACTACTGCTGCCTGGTAGACTTAACGTTTATTAATTCATCTTTTTATTCACCCATCTAGCCATCCATTTATTCAATCATTTAATCTTCATCTCCCAAATAAATTCTGAGCTCTTGTGTGTGACATCCAGTGATAATGAGGACACAGTAAATTAACATGTTTGAGGTGGTAGAACCTGCCTTGAATTCGTTGATGTCCTAGTGCAGACAACAAACTTGAACAAGCAGTTGCAATAAATGTTAGGCATAGTCGGACATCAGGAAAAGGGGAATGACATAGTCTAGGGGTCATAAAAGTCTTCCTTGAGAAAGTGATCTTTAATTTGAAGCTTGAATGATTTGGTAATATTTGCCAGTCCACGCAGTGACTGGAGGCAGAATAGGGGTGTTTAAATAAGCTATTCACTCTGAAGAAGAAATAGAATGTGGAAATCTGAAAAGGTGAAAGAAGTTGTTTACGGTTATTTTCTGAAAGAGAAAGTAGGAGAAAAGAATGAAAGAGAAAGACCAAAAGAGACTGGAATAAAAGAAGTTTTATAGAATAATATATCTTAAGGAGGTAGGAAAACCATTTAAATTCAGAGTCCCGAAATACGGAAATAAATAGTAGGATTTTTAAAATATTGTATTCTGACTTCTCCAAAAGAGGATTTAAGGAGGATGCTAAAGAATAGTCAAGTTGTAACAAAATAGGGAAAATAAGAAGTGTTTCTTTCTAAAACATCTTTGGTAAAAGGCTAAATATGTTTGTTATTACCAAACAATCGTATGTCTGTGTGCTTAATTGGTTATCTTTAGTAAACTCTGCAAATCTATTCATATTTAATTCTCCATTTCAAGTAAAAGACCCAAAACTTAGTTGATATCCAACAAATAATTGGTGAATGATAGTGATTATGTAAAATTTTGCATATCTTCTAAGAGATTGTCACATTGTCCACATGTTATAGAGCCATATGACAGTTCCCAATTCCACTTTCACATCTCTCTGTTGTACATTTCTACTTTACTAGCTTCAAGCCTCATAGTCATACCATAAAATCCGCCCTAAGGGCACTGTTAGGCTACAAGCATCTCCTTGTTTCGAATGCTATATATGCCCACTCCTACACCATTTCTTCCTAGTGTTCATTAATTTCAGAACTTTCTGCTATTAGGATTCTTACTTTCTCCCCTATCATTCAGATTTAATTTATTCTCTTAAAAATTACATTCAAGGGCCGGCTCCGTGGCTTAGCGGTTAAGTGCGCGCGCTCCGCTGCTGGCGGCCCGGGTAGGGATCCGGGCGCGCACCGATGCACCGCTTCTCTGGCCATGCTGAGGCCGTGTCCCACATACAGCAACTAGAAGGATGTGCAACTATGACATACAACTATCTACTGGGGCTTTGGGGAAAAAAAGGGGGAAAGAAAAAAGGAGGAGGAATGGCAATAGACGTTAGCTCAGAGCCGGTCTTCCTCAACAAAAAGAGGAGGATTAGCATGGATGTTAGCTCAGGGCTGATCTTCCTCACAAAAAAAAAAAAACAAAAACAAAAAACAAACAAACAAAAATTACATTCAAGTCAGAACCAGTTATTACTAAATGTTATGTTTTTTTCCTTTCCTAATGCTTTTTGCTTTGTTTTGTTTTCTCTCTCTTTTTTTTTTTTTGAAGGAGTCTCAAAAATCAACTACTTCATCTTCCTCTCTCAGGCTTAAATCGCCTCTGTGGAAATGCCAACTAGTGGTCATTTTACTCTATTTAAACAAGTTAGTTATGGAACAAATGGATTCCAATCTCCCAATTATTTTGTACAGAATTAATTGTCAAAATAGTCTTCATTTTAATGAACTGAAGATGGTCTCTTTGTGACCTTTGTAAAAATTGTTCTCCATTATGCTTTCTGGAGACATTAGGAAAAAGTTAAATAAAATTACTTCCTTTCCTGTATCACAGAATTCCAGTATTTTAAAGCAATTCTTATGGCATCATGTTTACCTTCTAAGCACAATGTGGTCAGGTAAGATTTTCTGATCCTTTGAGATTTTCATGTGCTTATGGCAACCCCTATCGCTCGTTCCATAGATGTCTAAATCAACCACTAATATTTCTTGGATTTTATGGGCCATCTGCATTCTCAGGGGATATCTATGCTTTTGAGCTTGTGCTTCTGTATATAGTCATTCTTATCCAAACCTTATTATTCAAGATAGACAATTAAGCACTTTCCTCAATTCCTTGATTCTTTTTTTTTTTTTTTTTTGGTGAGGAAGATTAGCCCTGAGCTAACATCCAATGCCAATCCTCCTCTTGTTTTGCTGAGGAAGATTGGGCCTGGGATAACATCTGTGCCCATCTTCCTCTACTTTATATGGGACACTGCCACAGCATGGCTTGACAAGCCGTGCATAGGTTCACGCCCGGAATGTGAACCTGCGAACCCTGGGCTGCAGAAGCAGAGCATGCACACTTAACCGCTATGCCACCAGGCCAGCCCCCAATTCCTTGATTCTATTTAACCCAAATGATTTGCTGAAGATTGAGGATTCTGAGAATATAGTGGTATATAAGAGTGGATTTCCTTCCTGACAATACATCTACTTCAAACTAAACACTTAATATTCCTGTTCTCATATTGTCTTTGAACTACCCCAAGATATTTTTCACTGACTAACTTTATTCCATAACCTTATCAGCCTCTTTGTCTTCTCAGTAGCTCATCTTCTCAATCTACTATCTTCTGTCTCTCCCCTCCTCACTGAGATTGTAGGCAGATTTTTTCTCTCCTCTTCCTTCCTTCTTCTTCTCCTCTTCCTCCTCCTTCCTCCATCTTCCTCATCTCCCTTTCTTGTCTCATTGTTAGTTCTAGTTGATGTAGATATGAGACTCAGAGAAGTGAGGAGACTTGTGCAAGGCCACCTGGCTAGCAAGTAGTAGAACCAGGATTCACATTCTGGTCTGTTGGCTTCATTTAGAATAAGCATTACACTATTTTTAATAGTTCCTCATATGACATTGTTTAAGACAAGAAGGCCCTTCTCTGCAGAACACCTATATACCATTTATTGATGCATGGTAGAGTAATAGCAAACACTCATACAGCACTTCTTATGTTCCAGGTAGTTTTCTAAACCCTCTGTATCTACTAACGTATTTAATTCCCACACAATTCTAAGAAGAACATTTTTTTTTTACTATTCCAATTTTATAAATGAGCAAATGGATACACATAAAGATTGAATAACTAGCTCTAGGTCCTCTGCCTATTGTAGGCAATAGAGCTAGGATTCAAGTTCAGGTGCTTTTGATGGCCAACCTCATGCTCTTAACTATGCTAGGCTACCAGACTAAGCCAGACGTTCCCAGTGTGTTGTGACTAGCTCATTCACAATAGGCGTGCGTGCTAGCATACAGACATTATGCTAAGATGCGTAGAGACATTTTGCATAAGATGACATTAGCTTATTTGGCATGTATGCCGGAGACCATGGTATACAGTGAAAAATATGTCCTTTCTCTGTCCTTAGGCTTACAATCCAGTAAAGGAGGTATACACAACAACTACATTCACTCAAGTCTAATATGTGGACTTCTCATTAGATACTCTGGGAGCTCATATGTCTGGGGGTTTTGCAGGGACTCAGGGATGAGAAAAAATAATGCTAACTTGTAGAATCTGATGAAATGTCTTGGAAAAAGAAAAGCTGGAGTCCAACTTTCAGAGACAATATGTGTTATCAGGACAGCTAGAAGTGGAAGCTTGATGAGTGTGATGCTTAGGATATTCTGTAAACCTAAGCTGCATGATGTAAATCCTAAAGGAATTAAATCAAATAGAGGGCAACTTTTTCAAGCCACTTTGAACTGAATTCAATAAAAATTCCCATGATATATTTATATAAGTAGCAGTAATTTTAACCCTGTATGTGAACTCCTATTTTTAATTTGACCTTATTAATGTTAGTTTGGTTAAATCAGACCCATGATGCTTGCTAGGTATATAGTAAAAGATTAGTGGACTAAACATTTTTATGCTATTTGGAAATCTATTCAATGTGTCATGGATGCCTTTAATAATGAATTGAATAAAAGGCACACTTTTAATACTGAATTGAACAAGGGTGAGCTAAAAGCCACGTGCTGTATCATTGGAGTCATTCTTGTTGAATGAAAGCTTTAGCAATATTTTACTTGTGGGTTGCCAGTAGAACACAGATTTAAATTAATTACATATTTTACTTTTGTAACAAAACATGGAATAAAACATGGAAGTAAAATATTGTACTCCTCATTGTTCCATTGTCTTTAATTTTGAAACTAACTGCTGCATTTATCTAGAAATAAAAGCCTTACCTGCTTGTACACAATGTGCAGCTGTGGTCAAGCATTAAGTAATACATAATACTGCATAGATTTTTTTACTTGTCAAATATTTTGTTTGTAACTTTTTATTTGATATAACTTCAAGCCTACAGGAAAGTTGTAAACTCTTTATCCAGATTCACCAGCTGTTTATTTTGCTGTGTGTGAATGTATGTGTAAAATATATGTTACACACATAGAACTAGGATGCATGATCTAATTTTACACACACACATGCACACACGTTTTTTTGAAATATTTGAGAGGAACTTGTAGATATCATGTCCTTTCTCTTCTAAATACTTCAGTATGTAATTCCCAAGAACAAAGACATTCTCTTACATAGGCACAGTACAGTGGTCAAAACTAGGAAAATTTACATCGATACAATACCATTATGTAGTCCATAGTCCATATTTAAATTTTATGAATTTTCCCAGTCATGTTTTGTATAGGTGTTTCATTCCTAGTCCAAGATTCAATCTAGGAATACACATCATATTTAGTTTTCATGTATCTTTAGTTTCTTTAATCTGGATCAACTTTTTAGCTCTTCTTTGCATTTATTGACCATAAGAATTAAGAAGAGTACTGAATAGTTATTTTAAAGTATGTCCTAAATTTGGGTTTGTCTGATTTCTTTTAATTATTAGATTCATATATTTGCTTTACTTGAAGGAACAGCACAGAAATAGTGCTGTAACCTCAGTGTATCATATTGTAAAGCACAAGATGACAATTAGTCTCAGTGTTGCTGATGTTAACTTTGATTTCTTAGAGTGTCAGTGAATTTTCTCTACTATAAAGTTACTACTTTCCCCTTGTAATTAATAAGTCATTTGTAGGGAGATATTTTTAAACTATTTAACTATCTTCTTTCTTATGAAACTATCACTCAATAATTTTAGCATCCATTGATAATTTTCCAAATCCACCATTCTCTCTCTTTATTAGTTGGCATTCATCTGTAAGAAAAAGCTTTTTTCTCTCTCCTATTTGTTTATTTATTCATTTATTTATCTATATTATTGTATACTCGTGGATCCTTTTATTACTCAATGAGTAAGAGTCTCTTACTTTTATTTTTTATTTTGATGCTTAAATTGTCTCAATTTTGGCCAGTGGAGGTCTCTTCAAGCTAGCTACTGTGTCATTTGGACATGTACTAAGCTTTTTTCATACAATTCCTTATTTTGTGACACATTAAGTGTATCTAGTTTACTGTTAACTCTCCCTGACTCAACCTTAGATTCCACCTTTACCCCAAGTCTCCTTGACTCATTTGAGAGAAGAGTTGCATTTAAAAAGCAGGATATGAATGCTATGTGTGCTCATTGCTAAGGATATAATTACTTTTAATCCCTTTCAGTGGAAAAAACGGGGAAAGTGTGTGTGTGTGTGTGTGTGTGTGTGTGTGTGTGTGTGTGTAACAGAGAGAGAGAGAGATAATCTGTGTGTTTGGGTATTTCTATAGCTATATATTTCCCACTATTTCTTTATATATTTTCTATTCCATTATCCTTCTTCACTCTCTTGCCTCTCTCCATTCTTTCTAGCTAGATGGTTTGATATTTTCCCACAGATCACTGAGGCGTTGTTCATTTATCATCAATCTTTGTCTTTATTAAATTGATAAATATCTCTTGATTCCTCTTCAAATTCATTGACCTTTTCCTCGTTCCTGCTTCTGTTTTGCTGTTAAGCTGTCCAAATGAACTATTCATTTCAAATATTGTACTTCCCAATTTTGTTATCTTTTTATTGTTTCCATCTGACTGCTAAGAACCTCCATGCATTCATTCATCATGACTATCTTTGTTAAAAATCTATTAACATATTTATAATAGCTGCTTTAAAGTCCTTGTGTGCAATTTGCAATGTCTGTGTCATTTGGGAGTGAGCTTCTACTTACTGTTTTCTCTCTTAATTATAGGCCATGTAGTTCTTATTCTTTGTATGTCTAGTATTTTTTTATTCCATATTGAACATTGTGAATAATATATCTGAAGCACTGGATTCTAGTATCTTCCCCTGAAGAGTATTTAATTAGTTAATTAATCAGTTAAATTAGTTGGAATCAAACCCCAAATTTTGTGGTGGCAATAGCAAAAACTATTAAGTTCTTTTTTCAGCTTTTTAACTCATGCTTTTGCTTGAAAACTCTCTCTTTGTATGCACAGTTGAAGAATCAGTCAACAATTTTGATGCAATTTATTTTCATATATTTGTGATCCCTCCTCTTGTAGCTTCCTCTTTTCTAGGATTACTACACCCATACCTCAATTTCAAGCTTGACTTTCCCAACAGTAAGTTAGAATAAACTCTTATCTTTTGAGCTCAAGTCAGCAGTCACCCACACAGGAAAATCTTCTTTGATCTTTTAGAAACAAAATGCCGTGGCAAGTGATTTAGGCAAAAGAAAGAAATCAAAAGGGAAATAAAACATTTAACAGATTCCTCTCGTAAAACGCTAAAGCCATGGACATGTATGTCTTCAAGAAAAAAAATTCAAGAATTATAATTGATATTTAAACATATAATGTTCTAATTGGTCTCCAAAATATCTTTTGATTGGCAGCAAAAATTGTTGCTGGGACCTAATCTAAAAACAATATGTGCTGATACATTTTTCCATAGATTTGACCATACCCACTAGAGACAAATGAAATGATAAGAGAATGATGAGGTTTCTAGGAGATAGTATTTAAAAAAAAAAAAAAAAGGATGAGTTTAAGAATAAGTTCTGAAATATTGGAATATTTAGGCTTTGATTTTAAACTGTGCTCCTGCACATATGAACTGATTTAGGAAATATACCTAAAGTTTTTGAGTTTCATTTTTCTTTTGCTATTATCTCTTTTGCTCATTTTATTTTGCTTAAGGTAGATGCACAGCTCCATTTCATTTGTGAATAATGACACTTTGTTTTCTAAAACGGCACTTCTTTGTAAAGCACATTTAACCTTTTTCACTCCATTCTGGTGATATAGAACAAGGATTGAAAGTTCTACAAATTTTCTCTCAGCTCAAACATTCTCTGATGAAATCACGAACACTTATTTTCTAGGACATTATGGTATATAGAGAGCTAATACCCTCTAAGATCTTCCAACTAGTACATGGCAGTGTCTGGGCTAGAATTTAGCTCTTTTAATTTTGAATTATATGCAATTTCTACTGCACTTTCTTATTTTACTTCACTTCCTCCTCTGGTAAAAATGATACAAATCCTTCCTCAACAAAATATTTCATGTAAGAACCTCAGGGCTGGGCCGGCCCCATGGCTTTGCGGTTAAGTGAGCATGCTCCGCTACTGGCGGCCCAGGGTTCGGATCCCGGGCGCTCACCGACGCACCACTTGTCTGGCCATGCTGAGGCAGCATCCCACATACAGCAACTAAAAGGATGTGCGACTATGACATACAACTATCTACTGGGGCCTTGGGGAGAAAAAGGGAAAAAAAAGGAGGAAGATTGGCAATAGATGTTAGCTCAGGGCTGGTCTTCCTCAGCAAAAAGAGGAGGATTGGCATGGATGTTAGCTCAAGGCTGATCTTCCTCACACACACAAAAAAGAAAAAAAGAACCTCAGGGCAGAAAATCAGCAGATCTTCTCCAGTCATACATGTATATGATTTAATTTCCACTACATCATCAAGGTTGAAAGGAGGAAAGCTTTCAGGAGAGGAACTGTATGCTGCTGGCTCGATGTGGGTTTTTAATTCAATATTTATTAATTACTATAATCTGGTGCTGTGCTGGGCCCTGGAGAGAGAGTAATAAATAAGATACAGGGCCTTTCTTCAGGGAACTCACAGACTAGTGAGGCTTGTGATAAATATTATTCTGTAGACATAAAATATGATATAATGGAACAATGATGGTGAGGCTAACTCTAGTGAGTAATTAAAGAAGAATTCAGAGGCAAGGCTGTTTAGTCTGCATTTTGAAAGATAAATAGGATTTGACTCAGGTAGAGAAGTGTATAGAATGGCTTTACAGGCTAATGTGGACACTGTGGTCTTCCATCCAGACTTCCCGTTAGGATTGAGGCATTCATTCTTTTCTGCTTGGAGCGTTGATTGTAGATAGCTCATAGCTGAATCTCTTTCTGTGATTTGCTTTCAGCCATAGGAAGATGCCTTGCCCAAGATTATGCCTCTCCTCAAAGTCAGACCACATTCAATGACAGGTCAGTTTGAGGTACAAAGTTCTGGGCCTTTTGCCTTAATTCAGGACAATGCTGAATGAGATTAGCTAAGACTTCTATTTCAAAGCCTTCACAGTTCAACTTCTCCCATTCTCCAGTTCTGCTTCTCTTACACTCTTTATTTTATTCCACAGAGCACACCCCAATAAACTCATTACAGTCCAAATAAACTTCCCTGGAGAACTTTCCCTAAGACAGAGAGAAAGGGAATGTTTTGTTCAAAGTACCAAGGAGACTGTGGTCGAGCAGGTTTAATGCATGGATTTGGTGGGATTGAAAGAAAGGACTGAAAGTATGGCTAAAAGAGCAGAGTAGAGCCTGGTGGCCTTGCTGAGGAATTCAGAGCTAATCTTTTGGACACTAGGAGATCATTAAAGTTTTTTTTGTGGTACATGGCAGGAGGAGAAAGGTCAGTTGAGTGGCCGTCCATTGGCAGGAACACAGAATGCAACTGATCCTAGTTCTGTTTCCTCTTCTATCATTGAAATTTTCCATACTGAATTTTGTCTTTATTGTTGAGAAAAAATTACTTTTAAAAGAAGTTATTATAGTATGTAAAAATAAAAAACAGGTCATAGTTTCTGCTGTTAAACTTTCAAATATTATCTGAGACTCAAGCTGCAAAGGAAAAGGTCCACACCATAAGAGATGGAAATACTATGGAGAATTTTGAGAAAGACAATGAAAATGGTATATGAAAAGACCGTCATATTGTATTGAAGTATTTCTCACCCATCAAGTCTCAGGTAAAATATCACTGAAGAATTTTTTGTTTCTATCAAGTAAAAATAATTTTGTCTTCTTTAGTGATATTTTACCTGAGACTTGTGGGTGAGAAATATTTGAATATGATATGACAGTCTTTCCATATGCTGTTTTCATGTACTATATCCCTTGCTCTTAACTGAATTTTGTGATACAAGGTAGGTGACACAGAAAGATCTCTAGATATGGTGTCACAAGATCTGAATTCTAGGCCCAGTTCTTTGTTTTTCCATTTGTGCATATCTAATATGTAGAAAGATTATCTTACTGCAAGTTTTACATTTTAATAAGCACATCTGTATTTTCTGTCTCTTGATTTTGAGAGGAATCACTTAGCTTTCTCAGCTTCAGTTTTCTCGATAGAAAAATGGAGAGATTCATCCTTCTTGATGTACATCTGAGTATCAACGGTGTTAGGAATATGACAGTCTTTTACAAAATGTAAAACATCATATGGCTGGGAATCAGAACAGTAAAGTCCCAGACAAATCAATTCACTCATTTCACAAAGTGTTGGATAACTGAGTTTTAAAGCTTCAAGCTTTTAATATACTATTCTACACTGTGAAAACATAAAGTCGAGAGAGGGGGAAAAAATAAGGAAAGGACTACAGCCTCTTGGAAGGGGACCTGAATGCCCATTGAAATGCACCTAGCAAAGGATATAAAACCAACGAGAAGGAGCAATTTACTTTTACTGCTGGGGCGGGAGTCATGCAACTAGTTTTACTAACTATGGCCATTCCCAAGTCTATTGGAGTACCTAAAATATTTATGATAGCTGTGTCTGTGTGAGACGCTGTCTGTCGCAAGCAGAAAAACTAACCTGTGTTGGAATGTGTTTGTTATCATTTTCTTGTCTGAAAAGTAAAGCAGTGAAAATAGAGAGGGACTGAGCAAAATCCTCATATAACACATCAAGAAAAGAAAAATGAGGAAGTCATGGCACCATGCCAGCAGTAAGAGCTTTGCCAATTGGCATTTTGCCAACCTAGACTTGGGGATTACCCTGTAGTATATTAAAGTATCAGCTTTCTAATTTACCGTATTATTTTCCAGATGTTTTTGGTAGGAAGGGACTTCTCGGCAAACACTTGAGTGCTTGTCAGAGAATTACACATTTAATATTACACTACTCATTATTTTAATTAATGATGGGAAGAAGTTGCCTGAAGACAATTCTTAGTCACACAAAAAGGATGTTAATACTTTATGAGGGGAGGAAATTATCTTTAACATTGATGAATTGGATTGTTCAGAAATTATAATAGGAGGAATATTACAGAAAAAATGAGCTGGTTGTGGTGCCACGTAATATTATACAACAATTCTGATAGAAAATTGATATTCAGGCAGCATGATGTAATATTAAGAATAACATATACGAAATTGACATGGACCATGCATGAAAGGTCAATAAATAATAGTTCCATTAGAATTTGGAAGTAGATTTATAAATAGTGATGGATGCAGGAGACATAAATCCCATCCTCTGGTCTATTAGCAACTATGTGTATCAACACGATGCCTATCATTTATTGAATGCTCCCTATGTGTCAGACATTTTGTTAAGCACTTTATACACATTAGAACTTAGAGCAGCTATTTGTTACTGCTGAAGAGAGTGAGGCTCATAGAATTTAAATAATTTGCTCAAGTTCATTGAGTAAATAAGTGGCCAATCCATTCCGCAGTTTGAGTTTTGAACTATGTTATAATTACCTTTCTAAGTCTCTCAGAAAAATAAAAAATGAAAAAAGCTTAGTTTCTCCAGCTTTCAAATGAATTGGCTGCTGTAGGAATTCTAACGGGTTCTATCCAGTTTTAAAATTCTGAGGTTTCATATTCAATACGTATTTATTAGTTTCTGCTGTGTGCCAGACTGTCTGCCAAGCACTGGGCTTCATGATCAATTTTATTCCATTGTTATTACGGAATCCATTCTTCAGATACTTGCTTAATACTCTCCCTCTTGAACCCTCTAGATTCTAGAGGGTTCCTTTCTACCAAAAATATCTGGAAAATACTATGGTAACATTTCTAGACATGACACTGATCCAACCAAGATGCTCAAAACGAAACATACGTAACTTGAGACATATGCAGTTCTTTTCACAGTGGCTTAACCTTGCAAGATGTTAATTTGCCTGCTGAAGTCTCTCTGATTTTGCCATCACAACGATCAGTTATTTGGATCCTTCTCTGTTCCTTGGTAACTAGCCACCTCCTTGCTAGCTCTCCCAACAAAACTGTCTTTCTTGTATTTTAAAGATCTACAACCTGGGTATTACTTTATTAGTGAAGCGGATCTTGAGAAACATGACAATTAGTGGTAATGGTACCAATGTTAGAAGATTATTTCTTTTTGGAATAAATTAATTCAAAAGCAAGTAAGATCTCTAAGTGAACCTCACACACTTATATTGCTATAATAGTTTCTTGAAAAGGAGAGAAAGATAATGGAGATATAGCTAACATGCGCATTAGTGGATACTTTAATGGAGTTTATTTTTCATAGGTATAAAAATCAACCATCATTTGTTTTGTGCTAGAAAAAGGTAAGAATAGTGGCTGTACCCAAATATCAAAATGTGACTTCTTCCTCAGTCTTTTAATGTTGAACCCCTCCAGTAATGACTGCCAGTGCAAGCCTTCCTTAGAAGAGTATCATGGGCTGTAATACTAAAGATATCCCAGGCTCCACTCAATCTGGACCAGCATCATTAGTGTACACTGACATTCGCATCTGTGTTTTATTCCCACTTTCACAGTCACAGCCTCAACCAGTCCTGAAGTTCTGCTTGTCTTGCTGGCTCTCCCTTCCCCAACACAGTTCATTTTGCCACACAACCGCCAATGCCGGCTTGTATCACTTTTCTTATCCTAATTATTTTGCTCTTTAGAATGAACTTTTATTCTTTTAAAAATAATTATTTCAGCATTTGGAAAGAACAGCACAGAGTATACCTTATGGTTTAAGGGATTTATAAGCAATAAAAGTTTATTTTTAAAACTCAGTGCAAGAACTGTGTGAGCATTTAGTTGCCTCATTTACTCGGCCGTGCAGAGAAAGCCCAAGATAAATGTCACTTTTATCATTTAATGTGCATGTTCACATATGTTTTAAATAAATTCCACAAGTCAGATATTAGCTATCTTTTAAGGAATATCTGATATTTAGTTTCAGGACATAAGAACCAACGTCTAGATGTCACAAAATCTTGACTTGTAATTCAAGGGTTAATCTTTCTAAAACCATTAGTTGTCAAGTTCCAGGATAACAATTCTGCCAAGACTCCAATTACACCCAGGTCCGGGAAAGATAATTTCTTTCAATTCCACAAACAAACTAAACTTCTAAACTAAAGAGACTCAAATGCATTCCCAGGATACTATTTCATATTCAGTCAGAAATATATAGGGACACTGGATATAAAACCACAGTGAGATATCACCTCACATCTGTTAGAATGGCTATCATCAAAAAGGCAAGAGATAACAAGTGTTGGTGAGGATGTAGAGAAAAGGTAACATTAGTGCACTATTGGTGTGAATGTAAATTGGTACAGCCACTGTGGAAAAGAGTATGGAGGTTCCTCAAAAAATTGAAAAGAGAACTGCCATATGATCCAGCAATTCCACTTCTGGTTTTATATCCAAAGAAAATGAAAACAAGATCTCAGAGAGATATCTGCACTCTCATGTTCATTGCAATATTATTCACAATAGCCAAGACATGGAAGCAACCTAAGTGTCTGTCAGTGGATGAATGGATAAAGAAGCTGTAGTATATATCCATATATATATATGTATACACACACACACACACACACACACATATATATATATATATATACACATACATGATGGAATATTATTCAGCCATGAGAAAGAAGGACATCCTGCCATTTGTGACAACTTGGGTGGACCTTGAGGGTATTATTCTAAGTAAAATAAGTCAGAGAAGGACAAATACTGTATGACATCACTTACATGTGAATCTAAAAAAGCCAAACTCATAGAAACAGAGAGTAGAGTGGTGGTTACCAGCGCCTGGGGGGTGGGGGCAATGCAGAAGATTTCAGAGTACAAGCTTTCAGTTATAAGATGAATAAGTTCTGGGGATCTAATGTACAACATATGTCTATAGTTAATAACGCTGTATTATATACTTGAAAGCTGCTAACAGAGTACATCTTAAATGTTCTCACCGTACACAAAAAAATGGTAATTATGTGACATCATGGAGGTGTTAGCTAATGTTATGGTAGTAATTATTTTGCAATATGTAAGGATATCAAATCAACACATTGTATGCCTTAAACTTACACAATGTTATTCGTCAATTATATCTTAATAAAGCTCGGGGAGAAAAAGAAGCCAGTTTCAGTTAATGGGTGGGTCTACCAGCAAGGACGGGACTATTCCTTTATCAGACTCATATCCACTTCTAAGGACAGAGCCTGAAACATTTTAAAGAAAGCTGACAGCAGAGGATAAATGGCCTTGGGAAGATGTCCAGTTCGGACCTGTACTACCCGCTCCTCCATTTTAATCTTCCTTGCACTTGCCTTGCCCCTACTTAAAACCATAGCATCTAGCATGATATCTTGCTATCGATAAATGATGGGGCATTTGAAACAGGTTAGTACAGTGTATTAATTATCTATCGCTACACAACAAATATCTCCCAAACTGAACAGCTTAAAACACTAAGCATTTATTGTCCCACAGTCTATGGGTCAGGAAAGCAGGAATGGCTTAACTGGTCAGCTACGGCCCAGCATCTCTTATGAGGTCTCAGTTAAGCTGTTGATCAAGGCTGTGGTCATCACACAGCTCAACTGGGGCTGGAGAATCTACCTCCAAGATCACTACATTGTTTCTGGCAGGTCTTAGTCATTGCTGGTTGTTGACTGGAGGCCTTCAGTCCTCACTAGTCATGGGGCTACATGGCATGTCAGTTGGTTTCCCTGAGAGTAAGTAATCCAAGAGAGACAGAGAGACAATGAGAACAGGAGAACACCCAACACAGAATCTGAAGTCTTTTATAACCTAATCTCAGAAGTCACTATCATTTTTGCCATATGCTCTTGGTCCCATAGACCAATCTTAGTGAAATCCAGGAGGGCCCTACGCAAGGGTGTGAATACCAGAGGCACAGATAATTGGGGGCCATCTTGAAGGCTGGCACACCACAGACAACCCTCTGATCCCCAGTGATTTATCTCTCTGGCACATGGAATATATACTTATCTTCTCTCAAGGCTCCCCAAATTATCATCCTATTAAAGCATCAGCTCAAATTCTAGAATCTTTTGCTCTAAATTAGGTCCAGGTATGGATGGGGCTTCTCAGGTGTAGTTCCTTAGGTACAGCCACTCAAATGCAGTTGTCAAACTGTGGAAATGGAGAAACAAGTTATCTGCACCCCTATATGCAGTTTATAATATAGATAAGATATAAAATAACTGCTATAGACATGGAAATGTTGGAATTTCCTTGATTAGATCTCAAGGCCCAGGGAAAATTTTTCATGTCTCTTCACTCAACACTCTAAATTTTCATTCTGACCTCTCAGGAATCCCTCCTATTTCACAAAAGTTCTACCTCCCTTCAAGGCTGAGATGCTGAACTGGTTCCAAAGAGACAGATTGGTGGCATATACATAGCAAATCAATCTAATTTTATGCCTAATGAATGGCTGCTGTGAGCACTGAGAACAAATAGATGACCAACTATATTGAATATTTAATATTCACTACCCTGAATATTTTTATACAGAATACTCTATTCTCTAGTAGGTATTGAACCTATATCACCAGACTTCAAGTGATAGTCCTGATATCCCCACTTACTTTTTTACTTAGTTCCAGTCAGTTCTCTACTGTGAATCTAATAGCCAAGATGCTAGAAAGTATTTAAGAAAACATCTAATTGTCATCTTACAGATGAAGATTCTGATGGGTTTAATTTGCTCTAACACATCTCTGCTGTCAGAGATTTCCTCATGTCTTTGTCCTATATACCCAGCATTAGGAAGGGACCTGGCATAGTCAAGTCAATCAACATTTAAAAAAAAAAAAAGATTTATTGGGGATAGGTAGCTGGCAGTGGGTGGGGTGGGGAATGGTTTCCTGTGAGCTTTCCCTAAATACATTAATTCCAACAATTGTTTTTCTTCTATGATTCCCCAGAACATTTTTACGTATACTAATTCTATTTCTTACCCTTCACATACTAATATATCATACATCTCTCTATTCACTGATATATGTACTTTCCCAAGACCTACAACTAAAATTTACACTTAGAAAGTGATTGAAATATATTAATAATGTGGATTAATAAAAAATTAAATTTCTTAAGGTGTGCTTGGTACAAAAGTGTCCTAAACAACTGCTTTGATACCTGATTCATGCAAATTTCTATGTTTATGCACACATAGAATATGCACTCTCCTATTGGGATATTTGATATGGGATTGCCAAGAAGGTAGAAAGTGAATATTTAAGAGTTTGCATATTCACAGGTTTTATTTTTTAAAATAACTTCCTCACCAACTCTCTTTGTATCAAAATTTCAATTTGGGGTTTGTGAGTTATGGAAGTCTAGTCTTCTGGTTCACATTAATGTTAAAGGTTTCTGGTAGTACAGTCAAGCGCCTCATAGCGACATTTTAGTCAATGACAGACTGTATATATGATGGTGATCTCATAAGAGTAGTACCATAATAGGCTGGGGTGTAGTAGGCTATACCATCTAGGTTTGTGTAAGTGCGCTCTATGATGTTTGCACGACGAAATTGCCAAAGGATGCATTCTCAGAATGTGTCCCCATTGGTAAGTGACACATGACTGTACTTTGGTACTGAATAAATCCAAGAACTTTTCAGATTCCCAACTTAATTTAACTATTTAAAAAAGATAAGAAAAAGAAATTACTAAATTAAGGGAGGCAGCATAAGCGTGTTTTATATTTTCCTTCAAGAGAGCCAAGGCTGTCTGTGAAGAGCTAAAGAATTATTTGATATCCAGTTTGGTGTGATGTCATGTAGTGAGTAGTATGGACAAATCTAAATGTAAATACTTTTCTTATATCAAAATTATTAAGGACTATTCATACTTTGGAAGTTATTTTTCCAATATCATTAGTTCCTTCTTTAATGTCCATCTGTTTTATCATTTTTCAAAGATAAAGTAAGGACTCTTTTTGAAATAGTTCTGATGCTGTGGTACCAGAACACATGTCAAATAAGGCTCATAATGTCACATTCTTGGGGACATTATAATTATCTGGCATATAAGCATGTACGTTTTTATGTCACTGAGGAAGTCCCAAAGGGAATAATTAATAGAAAAATTATTCCACATTAGTAAGAACATTTTTTTCTTTCTTTCAGTTGGGGACATTTTTTTCTTATTAATAATTCTCTCTGAACAAAAATATTTTCTAATATAATCATAGTTTTTTTCTTCTTATTTTTTTAACCCCAGACAACTAAGTGACAATGATTATGTTGACTGGATTTCAGGGTCTGTTATAATTGTATGCTTAACTGCTGTGAATGACAATATAAAACCTTTCTATTGTAGCATTGAGGAATTATTTTCAGTCCCGATAAAATATTGCTCATTTTAACACGCTTGATGCTTTGCATTTGTTAACTGCCACAGTCCTCATTTTTCTGCAGGTGTTACTGTTGCACAATAAGTATGGAGATTCTCTTTGTCACTTGCTTGATTAAAATAATGGAAAACATACAGAGAAAAGAATATTCTAATACAATTCACTCATTAGCATAGCTTCCTTTTATGAGTGTCGTTCTTCCAGTAGCTTTGCAAAGAATATTAGTCTGTGTGTTCTCAGAGGTGATTTACAAAACTCATTAAAGATATGGAAATTATTTTAGAAACTATCTAAATTGAATTTAGGAGTGGCAATAAATCCGATGTATGATTTCAAACAGTACACATTTCATGTAAAGTAAAGCTCTTCAATAAGTATTGAAAAATGAGCCTGGGTTTTCCAAGACGGACAAAATTTCAACTGTTTTCCATGATGTCGTCTAAATATGGATTCAGGAAAGATGATCATTTTACTTGCAAAAGAGAATGTGGAAAAGAATGAGGTTTTTAGTTAAAAGATCAGTTCTGCCGTTGGTTCTGGAATACTAAATACTTCAGGAGAAAGCTGAGCTAGTCATTCTTTTGTTTGAATGACTAGCTATCACTATGAAAAAAAAAAAGAGTTATCTAAGTGGTTCACTAAATCCTATGTACATCTCGGCCTTTTCTATTTCTATTTACATTGTTACATCCCTTACGACAACAGTCACACTGAACTTGAAATACCACAAATGCTATGATCTCTGTGATCTTGAGTTGTCCCATGAGCTATCCCTGTGTTGAAACACTATTTTGCATTTCCTGATCTCACTTGGCCAACTCCTAATCATCTTAACTCAATCAATCAGAGTTCTCCCAGAGAAAGCGGAATCTAAACTGAATAGGTCTTGTCTACTTGCTGTTGTAGTCCTTTACCCATCCACAGATTGTGTCACATTATATTGCATTTTCCTATTCCCTGATCAAACTCCTTTACTTCACTGGAAGCAGTGTGAAAGCACATACCATGTCTAACTGGTAAACATTGCATTCCTTACTCCCGGGATGGTGTATAGCACACAGAAAAAAATCAGTAATAACATTGGTTGCCAGAAAGATTGAGTGAGACAAGAAAAGAGTCAGTGAATTAAAGAGTTTAACCTCAGTTTCCTCTTTTTAGATACTTGGATAAGGTTTGTCGGGGCAGAGTCAGCTGGTTGTCTATCTCCACATCCCTTTTTTTGATTTTCTACTTCCTCCTTAGAAACACAACCCATACATTATTCAGTGGTGAAATGTGCCACTTTTCCCAGTATGGTCAAGAGACTAAGTTCTAGCTAATGTGATGTAAACAGAAACATTGCATGAGATTTCTGTGAAGGTTAAAGATTAAGGGTGTTGACTCAAGTGGGAGGATCCCTCTTTGTCTCTCTACTTTCTCTCCACCTCTTTTCTGCACAGAAAGGAATGACTGGAATTAATGATTGGAACTCCAGCCTCCATCTTGAACCATGTAGTGATCTTGAAAATAGAGATGATGCACTAGGATGGCAGAGCAGAAACATGGCAGAATTTGAGTCTCTGGTACCACGAGGAAGCCAGCAAACCAGCCCTATACTGGTTATGTTCAGACTCATTTTACATGACAGAAAAATAGACTTATTTTACTTCAGCTAACATTATTTTGCAGTGTTCAATTTTATGTAACTTAAACTTCATCTGAACTTATACTATTGGTGTGAAAATTTACTCAAATAATCCATATAAAAATTATTAATATAATGCTATTAAGCATCATTATATACATTATTTAATATATACACACATATATAGAGAGAGAGTGAGAGACAGACAGTCAGACAGACATTATTCTTTCTTTTGTTTTTCTCAAGAGTAAACCATCAACCAACTCAATGAGGGAGGAGAGTGAGTCTTACATAGCAAAGTGTGTAGCACATGGCCCCTGGATCTCATCTTTGAGAAGATTCAAATTACTCCACGCCCCCAGCCTTACCATGATTTTGCTAAAAGAAATAAGAAAAATTTTCTCTCTTAAAAGGTAACAGATCACTTTGGTCTTTGTAGAATTATATCCCCTATATATACTTCACATCAAGATATACAGACCAGGTGGCCTTAAGTGTGATAGTCATTGAGCACATTGGAGGAACACTGAAAAAATATGAAGAGCTGATGCTCAAACTATCGAAGTTCCATGCACACTAGTTAATAGATTATTGTTTTGAATAAGCAAGGTGAATATTTTTGGTTAATTCCTTGAAACGCTTACTGATAAACACTCAGTTATTTGTATCAACACTTTTGTCCTTGATTCCAAAGGCACCCTTTTCATCATAAGCTGAAAAAATATGTTCCCATTAGGCAAGATGATAAGGTTCCAGAGATCCACTGCACAACATTGTGCCTATAGTTAACATTACCATATTGTACATGTAAAAATTTAACAGTGTGGATCTCATGTTAAGCGTTCTTAACACAATTTTAAAAATGTAAAAACAATACATATTTTCTAATGGATTCATGCATTTTTATGTCAGATGAGTAGACGATAAGTAATTGCCCCGATCTGATTTATATGCAGCTTAAGCTTACATTTTCATTCATATATTTAAGCTTCAATCACTTCCTCTTATTCTTCTTGAATATGTTAAAATCTAAGCATCTCAGAAAATGCCACCGTAGACTGTTTCCCCATTAGAGTGCTCCTCCAGAGCAGAATGGGCATCTTCATAACATTTATATTTCAAGTAACAAGTACAGTGCCCAGCTTGCTGTGGTACTAAAAAATATGCTGACATGATAGTGGAGTACTTTAAAACATGTCCTCATAAATTTGTTACAACAGATTAAGCTCTAAATTGATATGTTGTTTCTGATGGTTCAGGCTTTTCCAAAGAAATCCTCATAGATTTTCCCTCATCTCTCAAATTATCATCCTTAGTCAGTATTGATTAAGTATCTTCTTGAGCTCTGTTTCCTTGTACAAAATGTGCAAAGCAAGTTCAATCAGCACAATTTCTTCTCTTAAAGAGCCTTACACCCAAGAAACACACCAATAGTCAACTCTTTTTTTTTTTTTTTCCTGTGATACTTTAATCATCATATGAAAGCAAGTGAGAAGAATAAAAAAGAGAGTATTTTGTTTGACAAAGAAAAATCTGAAAAAGATGGCCCTATAAATCAACTATTTAAGGGATTCAGGGCAGCACATGGGTGTCCCATTTTTCATCCCAGAGTAAAGCATATTTGTGAAGTTGAAGAAGGAGGATGGCAGAAGATTGAATAGGGGATTCATGGCTTCCCTGGCTCTGGGTCTTTATACAAGTCAGACTGCTAGAGTAAATGTCTCTGTGAAGAGCCAGAGAATGTAATATTGTTGTTTTCTTTGGAAAAAACTTCAAGTCTATGTCAAATTCAGAAATTTGTGATACTAATTTGGAGATAGCTGAGTACACAGAGAGCATCAACTGAGGATGTGATATCATTTTGTCTCTTCATGGGCTAGTTTATGATTATAACCTACTTGGGAAATTATTTCCTTATGTCAACTTCAATTAAAACATTTCTGTGGATAGGAGTAAAATATAGCTGTGGGCAGGGGACATCAATTAAAATGCTTTTCATAGTACTTAAGAAATTGAAGGGCATAAAAGTCTTAACAATGCAAAATATTTTCAAGATAATAATGCTGATAATGATGTTAATAATGGTAGTGATGATGTTATTACCCTCGTGTTAAGCACACTTTTGGGCACACACTATCTGAAACACTTTGTAGCTATTATCTTATGTAATCTTCACAATAAATACAACATAGTTAAAGGTCTTCAAGCCAGCTTGACTACAAAAGCCCCTCCAGCAATTTTTCTCTAGATATATTTTTTCTTCACTATAAATCCTCAATTAGGCAAAGAATGTCTGTGATGGTGATGGGTATAGTGATGTCCTGAATTTGTCTTTCATGTCAATTTATATCACCCCGTCAAAAGTTTGTTTTGTTCACTATATGACTTCACTCATATGTGGAATACAAACTAACACACAGAGGGAACGGTTTGGTGGTTACCAGGGGGAAGGGAGGTGGGGGGTGGGCACAAGGGGTGAAGGGGCCCATTTATATGGTGAATGACAATAATGTACAACTGGAATCTCACAATGTTATAAACTATTATGACATTAATTAAAAAAAAGTTTGTTTTGTTGTTTGCAGATGACTTAATCTCAGAGGAAACAATGAAATAAGAAACAAAAATTTATCATACATTTTGTAGAATTACTCCTCATGGTAGTGAACCATGAAAATTCAATATTAATACTTGAAGTTTTTATAAGCTCACTTGAAGTAAAAAATGAGTGAAATACAGAAAGCAGTAATTAAGTTTTTAAGCGTTTGTTTAAAAATTATCTCATTCTTTATTCCTTTGCAGTAAATTGGCTTCTTGTATCTCCACTTACAGATTATTGGAACTTTGGAGTTGGTATCATTTCTCATGTTTTACTTAAGTTTGTTTAGTACTCAATAAACATTTGAAATAATAGCATGTACTCATTTTTTCATCCATTTATACAATAGTATAGTTTCTACTTGAAAACAACCTCCCTCTAAAGGATAAATTAACAGAAAATAATGCAGCCTACACAAATAAGAATAAAAGCTGTTAAATTACAAAATAAATGTCAGGCTTTTATAGCCAGGAGAGTATGAGAATATTTACTGGTTAAAAATAAATATCAGAAATGTACCACAGTGATATATGTGTGTTGTTCATAGAATTCATTCAAAAATATATGCTAGCCTCTAAAAAGTAATGACTATTATGCTAAACTCTAGAATAAAAGTACTACCATGTACTGAGTGTTGAATATCAGGTACTCTAACAGCTCTTTACATATATTATTTTTTAACTCTTTTATAAATCAAATAATTTTAAGCATGTGTTTTGTTTGCATTAATTTTTCTAAATTCGTTGATATTAATTATATTCTTTTAAACTGTTTCTTTATGAGGTTGCTCTAAAGATCTAAGTATAACATGTTTCTTTGGCCTTATTAAAAACAAACCAAAAGCACTTGGATGGTTACCAGATTGAACACATATGATATTCGCTTTGCCTTATATAGTGTATGAACATCTCACACTTTATACCAAAGAAGATGTTACTTGAAATAGAGTGTATATTTATTGTTGTTGTTATTCTCAGATACAGCTAACTTAAGATCCTAAACTTCTAATGCTAATGATAGAGCAATTAAAAATTCTTTTACTTAAATTTGAAGTGGTGCCATCCAAACAAAAATTCATGTTAAAGGGTTCAAATCTATACCTGTTGCTTTAACCTAACAGATACCCAATAATTAAAACAAATTCGTTGATGAAATTCAAAAAATGTTCATATTAATGAAATAATTTCATTGGGTTGGTTTCTCAAAAAGTTAGTTAAAATTTTAAAGTGGATAATAATTTCTAAAATTCATGCAAATGAATTTTAGAGGGCAAGCTGCTGCCCTTCTAAACTTTGGGCTACCTCTCAGTGCTTATCGGTTGACTGTTTAGGAGCTCTTGAGTTTACCATAGATTAATTACAAAATTGACTGTGGTTTTTCTTTTTCCCCTTTTTCCCCTGTATCCATGGCCTGTGGAATGTGACTTTGAATCTCCACCCATGAAGAGGTGGCATGTATTTCCCATCCCTTGAATCTGTGCTAGCTTTGTGATGTGTTCTGGCCAACAGAATGTGTCAGATGCAATGTTTTGGCATGTGCTTCGTTTTACTCCCTTGGAACTTGACCATTGCCACATAAATAAGCTGAAGCTAGTCTGTGGGATGATGAGAGACATGTAGCCCGGTCACCCCATTGCCCTAGCTGACTGCTGTCTAATCAACAGATGCAAGTGTAGCCATTCTAGACCAGTCCATCACTAGCTGACCTGCCACTGAGTACTGACGCACGACTGAGCCTGGCCCAGATCAACTGCATGACCCATAGACACATGAGCAACAATAAATATTTATTTTTTAATGCTATCAATTTTGGAGGTGGCATTTTTTTACAGCAAGAGCTGACGAATACAGACTTTACATAAGGAACGACTTCAATTAATTTAAAGGATAACAAAAACTGACTTACAAAAAAGTAGTATAGTAACTGAAAAACTATAAGCCTCCATTATGGAACCTGTACCATTTTCAACAGTCACTTTTGATTGTCTCACTAAAAGCTTTCAAGAGATAAATGTTGTTCTTCTCACTCCAATAATGGAAGAAACCAATGAAGTTGGAAGCACAGACTGAGTTCATGTTCATCTGAGACCTGTGAAACTGGCTAAGAAAGGCAAGAATCCTGATATTAACCCACGATTTTACTCATGGCTATAAAGACGACAGAAAGTAAGAAACAGGTGTCTTGTTACCTCGTTCCATTGGATGAGGGCAAGCAGTTGCCCTTCTAAACTTTGGGCTATCTCTTGGCGCTCATTGATGTAACTGGCAACATACCGAGACAGAGAAGACTTTGTTTGAAAACTGCCTTAAATATCTAGGTAATGTAGTGAATTCAGTAGGATGTTGTCATCGGACAATGGGCCTCCTGCTCAGAGAAAAAGAGCATCAAGGTGTAGGAGCATCATTTATCAATATATAGCTGTAGAGGCAAAGATGGGAAGTCTCAAGGGAAGGTATTTATCATGAGATATTGTTCTATTAAGCTGGCTTTATTTTGGTTATGTCAAGTGATTGATGTTCAGTAGATGTAATCATTTTGTCGAAAAGATGTTAGCCCAGCAAAGTGTCAACTGCTCACTGTACCATTATTAAACAGCTGCATTCTGACTGACTTCTGAACAAGAGACTTTCAAGCTTCTGTTAGTCAGAAACAGGCAATCCAAAAGCAAAAGCAAAGTCAAAAGGAGTGACAGAAGTACTTGATAGACTTTTAAAGTGTCAAGAGAAAGAACCAAATTACATTAAATACAACTTATCATTGAAGAAAAGGTAAAAAAGCACATAAGGCAATAATTGGAAAATCACACACTCTTTGCTTTGCAACTTTTTTTGATAATTGACTTTTAGCCTTATCTCTCTTGAGGAAGATAATTAATCTTGGGAAATTGTTGATGGCTTTAAAATTAAAATTTCTTTGAAAAAACTGATAATAGATTTCATATTTTTTAAAAGCTATTCTGACCTTAGACCTTATTCAAACTGAATTTCCTTGAGTCGCTGACATTTAAAGAAAAAACCCTCACTTTGACATTTGGCTGAGTCTCTTATAGCAGGGACCAGACTTTAGCAAACGTTGTTTTAATTAAAAAATGTAATTAACACACCATATGAGCACATACTGAATGCCAGGCACTGTTTTAGGCACTGGGGATATAGAAGTAAATAAAATTGTTACCTTGTGTAATTTCATTTCCTTTCTTCCTGAATTTAACCAGATTCACTTTGGAAACACCTAATAAGCCTCACTTATTAAGACCCTACTAACTGTAGGCATGGGCGCCAAAATCTGGCTGTACCGTGGGCTGTACTTCAGGGATGTAAGTTGTGAAGGCTTAATGGAAAATATATACCACGAAGTTAGATATGTACACAGTGGTGGCTTTTGGCTTCATTTCCTGGCTGTGTGGTTTTCAGCAAAACATAATCTGTTTGATCCTCTTGTCTTCATTATTACAGTAAGGATTATCATACATGCCTTAGAAGATTATTAAGAGAATCAGGGTTACTTGTTCTAAGCTCTAGAGAAGATATATGTAAAGTAGGACAGTGACTGCATGTCATAGTTGCTTAACAAATTGAAATTAATATAAAGTCTTGGGGAAGAATGTGGTTGGGATTTTTTGTGTTTTGAGTTTTTTTGTGTGTGTGTGAGGAAGATTAGCCCTGAGCTAACATCCGTTGCCAATCCTCCTCTTTTTTGCTGAGGAAGACTGGTCCTGGGCTAACATCTGTGCCCTCCTTCCTCTACTTTATATGGGACGCCACCACAGCATGGCTTGATAAGTGGTGTGTCAGTCTGCACCTGGGATCCGAACTCGTGAACCCCGGGCCACCAAAGTGGAGCGTGTGAACTTAACCACTATGCCACTGGGCCGGCCCCCTGTATTTTAAGTTTTTAATTCTTTTTTTCCTTTGGAAATGCTGTATATGACTTGGCTGGGTAATGGAAGATATGGAAAGTTGTGAGACTCATCCCATGGTGCATAGCCATGTAGAAGGGAGAGTAGTGGACATAGAAGGATCTACAACTGATGGGGAAAAATACTTTCCAAGAGGAAGAAATTATCTCTGGGACTTCAGCTCTGTCATTTTGTGTCCTTTGACTTTCATTATCTTTGCTGTAAAACACAGGACCTGGTCTAGGGTGAGGTAAGTGAGGCATTTGCCACAGGCACCAAATTTAAGGGGACACCAAAACATTCGGCATTCAAGTAAACAATATTTTAACGCAGTATATTTTTTCAATTAAAAAATAAACAAATGGGATTACATCAAACTAAAAAGCTTCTGCATGGCAAAAGAAACCAACAACAAAACGAAAAGACAACCCACCAAGTGGGAGAAAATATTTGTAAATCATATATCCAACAAAAGGCTAATTTTCAAAATGTATAAAAAACTCATACAACCCAACAACAAAAAAACGAACAACCTGATCAAAAAATGGACAGAGGATATGAACAGACATTTTTCCAAAGAAGATATACAGATGGCCCACAGGCACATGAAAAGATGTTCAACATCACTGATTATTAGGGAAATGCAAATCAAAACTACAATGAGATATCACCTCATGCCCATCAGAATAGCTATTATTAACAAGATAAGAAATAACAAGTGTTGGAGAGGATGTAGAGAAAAGGGCACCCTCATACACTGCTGGCGGGAGTGCAAACTGGTGCAGCCACTATGGAAAACAATATGGAGATTTCTCAAAAAATTAAAAATAGAAATACCATATGATCCAACTATTCCACTTCTGGGTATTTATCCAAAGAATATGAAAACATGAATTTGGAAAGATATATGCACCCCTACGTTTAATCACATCATTATTCACAATAGGCAAGACTTGGAAGCAACCTAAATGCCCATCAACGGATGATTGGATAAAGATGTAGTATATATACATACAATGGACGACTACTCGGCCATAAAAAAGACAAAAATCATGCCATTTGCATGGCATGGACCTTGAGAGTATTAGGCTAAGCGAAATAAGCCAGACAGAGACAGACAAATACTGTATGATTTCACACATATGTGGAAGATAAACCAGCAAACACATAGATAAGGAGAACAGATTGGCAGTTACCAGAGGGAAAGGTGGTGAGGAAAGGGCAAGAGGGGTAAAGGGCACATATGTATGGTGACAGATGGAAACTGGAATTTTGGTGGTGAACACAATGCCATCAAAATATAATGACGTATACCTGAAATTTACACAATGTTATAAACCAATGTGACCTCAATAAAATAATAATTAAAAAAGAAATAGAATTAGTGTAAAAAAAGTCCATAATTAATGCAATATCAACTTTTTTAAAGATAGGATCAATGTTATTTAATTTTCCTTTTGCCTCAGGCAATGTACACACCAAATAGTGTACATAAGTTTACAGCTCAATGAATTTTCACAAACTGAACACAGACTTTGAAACCAGCACTCAGTTCAAGAAACAGAACATGATCAATATCTCCAGAGCCTCCTCATATGCTCTTCTAGTCTCTAATCTCCTTTCCTCAAGGTTACCAAAATCCTGCCTTTTAATGCCATAAATTATCTTCACTTATTTTTGTACTGTATTCAGTTGGAATCATACATGTGTTCTCTTTTTGTCTGACTTCTTTTGTTCAACATTGTATGTGAGATTTATCCATATTTTTGTGCCGGTACAGAAGAAGCATTCTCATTGCCGTATAGTGTTCCACTGTGTGAATATAATACCCTATATTCATTTTACCACTGATGGGCATTTGAGCAATTTCCTGTAGCAACTGAAAAAAAAAAAAAAACCAACATGGATTTAACAACACAACAGCAAACACACAAAAACAAATCAAACCAACAAAACAAAAGCGAAACAGTGGTTATGGGCATTTGCTTCCTTTGAATCTTTTTTGATAATAGCACCTCAAATATCATTTGAGAAACTTCCACTGGCACATTCTATATTGTGCTGATGGGGCTCTTCATAATAACGCTCTTCCCCAACCTCCCAGCCAAGGTAAATTCATGATCCAAATTAAAAGAATTCCTGGAATTAAATTCTTAGCATAGTGATACACAGCAAATGGTAGTGCTATAAAGAGATTGTGCTTAAGTGCCTGTTACTAATATCTTTCAATATGCCATTGCTCTTCTCCTCCCAGGTATCCAGGTGTTCAGCTTTACATTTGATTCTGTGAGCTCCCCAGTGTCCTTTCAATCAATTGCTTGAAAAGATTAAGCTAGCCAAATTATGTTTCTGTTGTTGGGTCCAAAGAATTCTACCGGACAGAGAGGAGTTAGAGCATGTCACATGGGAAGAAAGGGACAGCCAACTTGAATAAATAAAAAAGGCAGAAAATGTAAAACTGTTACTTGTATGTAGGAAGAATTTTAAAAATTCCCTTGGTATGTGTGACACTTTGAATTAAAAGTATTTTTGAAATCCAATGAGGATTTATGGTTTAAATGGAATTTTAGTCATTGCGGCTGACATCCTCTCTCTGTGGGCTTTGGAAAATGATGACCATGACTTTTGGAAATGTCTACCCAGATGGTTTATAACATATTTGTAACTGTATTTCCATAAGAGTCAGAAGAGTGAGAGCATTACACTAGCAATTCAATGAATAGTGTCCTTCAACTATCCTTTCCTTAGGGACTACAGTATCTGATAATGGAAGCTGGCCTTAGTGTGACTTTCCCAGGTTGGAAACCTGTGTGAAACACGATTGGGCAGGAGTTTAAGGAAGCCCAAAGCATGAAATGTTTGTTGGTAGCAGCACAGAATACAATCTGTCATATTTAGTTTCTGGTTCCTGAAGACTTGGAAACATTCTTGAGGCTTTGAAGAGACACACAATATCGCATCATGGATTGTTGAGAAAGGCGTTGTCAATCCAGTGAGACTCAAAGCCATTTGTCTTTCTGCGATATCTGGGAAAATCACTATTCTATTATTTTGAAAGGTGAATGTTCATGTATTTTTTCTGCCTTTATGTTTTTAAGCCTTTAGACAACACATATAGCCATGATGGCTGAAACTTTTCCTATGATATCATATCTTCTGAGCACTTGTCAACCACCAGGACACATGAAAATCATGAAAATTGTCACTATGAATCTAGTTTACTTCATCTCTGTTCCTTTTGTGTAGAAGAAAAGGCTACTTGATATAAACCATATGTGCCAGCATGGCATTTTGGAATAAATAGCTCTACATTCAAAGGTAGATATTTTATAGTCAAATTTAGAATGAACTTTACATGTAGAAGTGAAATAAATGGAGTGTGGTGTCTGTTTTTCTCTACTTAACACAGATTGAATAATCTTGAATCATCTGTCAACTTTCTTCAATAATTTCAAAGCTAGTGTTTGCTTGCAAGGAAAGTGTAAGATGCTGGATGACTTCTAATACCATCACTTAATTTTAGTTTCACAAATGAATAATGAACAGAAGTTTCTTGGAAGTTTTTGGACTTTCTAGATGCAGAGGAACTTGATTTATCTGAATGTTTAAATTTTACTTATTCACCAGACAAATTTGTAGGCCATACTGCCCAAGGAAGCTTCCTATGATTGTTTTAACTGTTAATAAACTCAGTATTTCAGTTGAGCTTGAGTCCAATTTTAATCAGAAATATGAGATCTGAGTTCAAATGTGAGTTCAGTAGCTGTGGGACCTTGGGTATGTTACTTTCTCACTAAGCATCTGTCTCCTCATTTGACACTGGGGAGAAGAAGAATACCTACTTCATAGGTTAGACACGAGGATTAAATGAGATAGTACATGTAAAGGGACTGGAAAATGTATGAAGCTTTACACGTTTTGGGGCTATGCTCCCTCCAGCCTCAAAACCTTTACTGTTCCTGCAATCTAGAACACCTTCTCTCCCTCTCCACTCTGCACTCTTCAACTCTTATTTATTCTAGTTGCTTCTTAAATACTCTGAGCTTCCAGACTAAGTCTAGTTGTCATATTATGCACAATCAGAACTACCTTGATAGTATTTTCATAGGCATTGATTAGAACATAATATGCAATATATTGCATTTGATCCTTGAGACTCCAAACTCTGTGATGATAGGCTCCGTGTCTATTTTGTTCCCCATTAGATCACAGAGCAGAACTCAGCATTTGGCACATGGTAGAGGTATAGGCTCTCTATTTACAATCATTGCACTTCCCTAAAGGCCACTATCCCCTCCACTAGTCCTATATTTTATGAATAGGATGGTAGTGTTGATGTTGGTAGCAAAGGATTAGGAACACCTGAATAGAACACCTCATGATCAGCTGTCTTGTTGCAGATATATATGTATGTAAAATCAGAAGGAAGAGAAATTAATTATTGTCTATCAAATGATTGTACAATCAATGCACGTATTCTTATTTTTCAAAGAGTTGAAAAATTCTTAAAGCATATAAATAGATGTTTCTAGTATACGATAATATTAGTAGCTACAGAGTTGCCGGTCTAATGTTACCCTCTACAGCGTGGATAAACTACTAATCAACCCTAGTCCTATATAATTCCAGAGGTTCCTCACTAGTTCCACAATATGCAACAATGTTGGTTGAAGGTAGTTACTTTTACATTTTTTATTTTGCTTACAGGAAGGAAAGGATGACTAAGTGAGAGGAAGCCTCATATTTCCCAGGCCATCATTATAAGACTTTGCTGCTAGCAGGGCACCTAATAATTAACTGCCCAATCAATATTAGGAAATGAATATCATTGCTGAATTTGGCCAACAAAGTAGGCAAAGTCTTTGTTTTCCTGTAGTTTACTTTCTATTCAGAGAGCATACTTGTGTATTTATCATTTTAATTACAATTATTTAAAAAACATAAGTGTCTATAAGAGCACATAGAGGGACGTAAGCGGGTTAAGACAAAAGGAAAGATTTTCCCGGTGATCAGACACTTAAGATGAGGCTCCAGTGCCGAGTGGGAGCATGGAGAAACTTTCCCCTCCCCGTCCCTCTTTCATAAATTACAGAGATCCAAAGAGGAAGGAGTTGGGCCTATATGAGATGACTAGAATAGCTGATGTGAACAGAATGAGAGGTAAGAATATCACAGAAAAAATAGTCACGGGTTAAATCATGCAGCACCTCTAAGACTCAATCTCGTCTACAAAATGGAGCTAATGGCAATTGCCTACATATCTGATAAAGTTGTCAGAAACCAATGAAACACTCAGTATAAGACATATGTGAATTTTAATGCCATATGTAAAATGCTAGACAGTCACATTGCATAATATCACATACACATGCACCAGTTGTCTAGTGAGAGCACAATGTACAATACAACTACGCAAATGCTAAATGAATCTGCAGGAAGCCCATGCTCTAGCCATATAGAATTGAACTTAAATTTTTCATCAAGAGGGACTCTGATAAGAGGAATCTTAACATTTGTTCCACAACTCACAAGCTGATACTATAACAAGACTTCAAGCACGGTTTATTTCAGACCCAATTTGAGCTATTGAATACATACCAATAAGAATGCCAACATTCATTACATTTGGAGAGACAGATGATCTGGACTGAGACAACCAATTAATGTAAAATGTGTTCTTTGTTGGCACTTACCACAAAGGAAGATCTTTTTTTGAAGTACCTTGTTCTTAAAGTTTATTCTATTTTCACACTAATGTTCCTTTATGTAGAAAATAAAAGTACTTAAGACATCTATGGGTAATATTTTACCTATTTTTTACGACATTTATAGAAAGCTAATGCATATAAATGATTGTTTTTTTTTTAAATTTTAAGCAATGTGAAATAAGATATTCACTTGAAATATTCTGATGTTCCATTAATCATATTTTTCATCTGGTAGAAAAGTATAAGGAAATTGCTTTGCAAAGATTGCTCAATGAGGTCATTTCTCGCCTTCCTAAAAGCTTTTTATTAAATTGTGTAGGTGTCACTGGATGTAAGAATCCCTCTGGGTTGTTTGCAGAAGAGAGAAAACACAAATGTACCTTTTATTTACAACACATATCCTTTTAGGTCCTGGCTGATTGATCAAACATGGAAAACATTTTTACAGCTGAAAATGTTCTAAGAGATCTTTGTCAAATGTCCTATTATTCAAGGGTTATTAATTCTTAGGATCACACAGAGAGTGTCCTCTTACCCCCTGACCCAGGTCAAAACCCATGGAGAAGGAAAACATGTTTATCTGAAATGACAAAAAGATAGATAGGACATAGTGCTAGGGCGGTATTGTGGTATCATGTATTTCACTTTAGACCTTGAAAGCTAAAGTTCTGAGATTAAATATTATCTTCTGATGCCAAGTGTGGTGAGAAATATTTTATTGGGTTGTGGAAAGAAAATATTAGAATTTATTTTTATATATTTATTATCTTTTAAGATGTTTTATTTTCTGCATATTTTATAATATATAGAATGTATTAGTGCAAAAGTTCTTGTATTTTATTTACAAATAAATATACATAGATTGGTGATACATGCTGTTAAATTTTACTGATGAGTACCTGATGACAAAAGCTCAGAAAATCACTGATCTAGGCAGTGGTAAGTCAATCAAGTATGTTAAACCTGAGATCTTGCTTTTAGAAAATAAAGAAAAGAAAAGACACGGGAGAAGGAAAGGAAAGAAGAAAAGAAAGAAAGCAAAACACATGAATATCACATACAAATACATTCACAAGTAAATAACAATGATCATCATGTATTTGGAAACAGCTCTAGCTATGGACTTTCAGTACGTGAACTTCATAGACTTCACTCAACTTACTCTAAAGTAAGAGCAGATCAGCTTGATTTTACCCCTAGAGGTAACATGGGCACCTGGGCGAGGTCATCTAAGCCTCAGGTGTCAAGTTGTTTTATGATCTGTTGTGTGTTGTTTCTGATAATTTTTGTAGCTGTTAATGTGCAATACTAGAACATTCTATCTTGGCAGTACAATCATAGTGAGAATGTTGAAACTGCTAATGAGAAGTGGCATTAAATTATTCAGAAATAAAGCTCGAGATGATGGTGATGAATATAATTATTAATTCAAAATGGTGAGATTAATATTACCTGTGACTATGGAACAAATGGCTCAATGGAAAGAATAATCACGAAGGAGAAAGAGCAATTTGATAAAAATATGATAGATCTGTGCCTAAGGTGTAGAAAAAAATACTTCTGGGAATTGAAGATTCTTTCTCTCTTAATTGTCTGATTTCAGAAATTTTCCATGTACACATAAATATGAACAACCTACAAGAGCTGGGTGCATTCGGGGCATAAATATCCCAAGAAAATATAAATGTCATGGACAGAAAATTAAGTTATATTTCAAACAAGGAACTATCTATCTGATTCCAGAACCTGACACTAACAAGCTGTTAGATGTGGAGAAGCTACTTAACCTCTCTGAGCTTTAGGCCCATCATCCATTAAGGGGGAATAAGAAAACCCAGCTAAAAGTATTTTAAATGATTCATGCGAAGTCTCTAGCTTGTGGGCATATGGGAGGTCTTCAATAAGTGGAAGCCATTATTGGAAAGTGTCTTCTAATCTCTAATCATAATAATCAATTGCCATAATAAAAATTTCAGGCAGAGGAATATTTCACCATGCCTGGCACTTATTAAGGCATGCAATGAATGTTAGCCTTTTTGTCTCCTTTTTACTTATTCCAATAATTCAAGTAGGAAATGCAGAAAAAACAGTTTCATAAGGAAATAAGAGATTAATTATTAAGCATTTGCTTATCTCACATAATAAACGGCTGAATTCTATTTATTTAATCTTTTTTTAAAATATTTTATGTCTGCTTCAGAAATGATAATGTTTCACATTACTAGATTTTCTTAGTAGAGAAGTATTGACTGTTATGATCTCTTTTTCATTTTTCTTAAGATGAGTTTTGCAAAGGTATACTAAAAACATGTTTATACAATGGCAAAAATATAGACATAATGGGAATATGTGTAAGTTCCTAGTCATGGCTCTTATGTGAGCAAGGATGACCAGAAAACATAGAGAATGAAAAATAGACTTTTCAGTCAACACAAGGTTTCATGAATGTACTTAAGCTAAGAAGAACAGGTAATATATAGTACATTGCTAAAATTGTGCAGGACAAGGCACATTGGGGAGAGTCAAGCCTGATGACAGTTAGATGAAGATGTTTTCTGGGTGGTCTAGACTGACAATCTATTGCAGTTCTGACAGTAAACTAGAACTGGAATGAGGGAGGTACATTAGTCAAATCTTTGAAATTTCTTGAACTGATTATTTCATCTTTTGTTTTATCATGATACTACTTTGAATTATCTGGAATGAAGATATTTTACTTATTTCTTTTTACAACCAAGTAAATATTTGATGAATAAGGAAATTAAGAAATTTCCTGCCACTGACTAGGTACTATATGTAGGAATTTGTATGGGAGCTTGTGTATGTGTGTTTCCCTTTCTTGAGAAGAACCTGGATATATCAAAGGGTCTGTAGGTCTCTCTAGGTATGCAGGAGTGAAGGGGACACATAATGTCAAACATTATGACTTTTTCTAGGAAAGGGATCTTGCCCTTTTGTTGATTGAAGAGTTTCAAGATGTATTAACTGGCAGTGTATGTGTGTGGGGGGGGATGTAGGAAGATGACAACATTAATTCATTTTCCAATACTCCATTGCTTAAAAGGTCATAGGCAGACACAGGTTATGAATATGTTTTCAAGATTATGCTTCAGAATATTCAAATGAAAAGATGACTTGAGTCAATTCTAAGGTTAATTTAGATTCTACAAAAGAAAGAGTTGGTAGAGGCATTACTACCATGGGGCAGAGTCACAAATATATGGTTTTGTAATTAATGTAAAGATTGTTTGTAGATGGAGTGTCCCTTAACAAAGATGCAGTTAATTGACAGCCCCTTCACCTACACTGATAAACAGTCTTGTCTCCTGCTACCTCCATCCCTCCAGTGTCCCTATGTTCTTCACCTCTTTCCGTGTAAGACAAAAGTAATCATCTGCAGAGATTGACCAAAATATTGAGGTGTCTGAATTCTTGTCATAAGAGGAGTGTTTCATGTTGTTAGGACATTTTTCTAGTGAGAAGGACACAGCTGGTCCTGAAACCTCAGAAGTGATACGGAAGATAGTGAATGAAAGTTACTTTCTTCAAACAAAGGAAGAGGAATTCTGAGACAAAGAGTCAATCCATTATTCATTAAGAGGAAGGGATCAGAGAAATGAGAACAACTCACATTATTTTCAGGAAGAAGTAAGATTTAGAGCAGCACGTAGACAAGGCATGAAATTTAAAAAATCATTCTTTTGAGATTTTTACTCCAGTGGTGGTGAACAGAAGTCCTCCTGAAACTCTTGTCTATCATCAATAGCCAATGCCTGTTAATTTACTGTAGTTTACTGTATATCTAACATGAGGTTTTATTGGTGACTTTAGTAACATTTTTTTTTTTTTTGCTGAAGAAAAGTCACCCTGAGCTAACATCTGTCACCAATCTTCCTCTTTTTTTTTTTTTTTTGTCACTTGAGGAAGATTAACCCTGAGCTAACATTTGTGCCAATCTTCCTCTACTTTATATGTGGGTTGCTGCCACAGCACGGCTGACGAGTGGTATAGGTCTGTGCACAGGATCTGAACCCACAAACCCAAGCCGCTGAAGTGGGGCATGCTGAACTTAACCACTAGGCCATGGGGCTGGCCCCAAATCTAGTAATATTTTAGGTAGTGTGATGAAATGAGCTCTTGATAAACTCGAGATAAATAAGACATATGAACTGGCTAAAATAATTTAGAGATTTTCTACTACTCAATGTGGGATCTGCAGACCAGCAGTGGCAATAGAATCTGGGAGCTTGTCAAAAATGCACAATCTCAGGCCTTACCACAAGATTGCTGAATCAGAATTTGCACTTTAACAAGGTCCCTAGGTGATTTATATTCATGTTAATTTTAAGAGCACTAGTTAAGAGAAAGGAAATCCTCCATTCTTGTATGAACAAGTTATAGGGCTCTAGCAAGGCCTGTGGCATGATGGCTTGGCCTAAGTCCCGAACCAGTCCAGTATCCAGTCATACCTTTTGGATTCTGTCAGCTAAAAGTCCTGCCTCTGGAGTCTTGGCATTTGCTTCACTTAAACCTTCTACTTAAAGTGATAATGATGATGACTACATCACAAATGAAAGCTTAGATTCAGCAAACCTAAGCTACAGTGACTGACACCCAAGTCTGTGACAGCTGCCCTAGTACAATTGTTGAGTGTCCTGTTTTACTCTCAGACATATCTGGGTTTGGAAGATAAAGTACATGGTCATAATGAGTCATATACATTGTTACTTTTATGCTTGCTTGCTAATAATGGTTAGTTACTAAGTGTATGTATGCATAAGACACAAAAACAGACAAAAAGTCGCTTTCATGATATTTATGTAGACCACGTACTCACACAAAAATCTCGTTGGTAGCAATGGGTAACAGAAGACAGATGAGCTTGGTAGAGATAAGAGCTCCCCTCCAGGGAGCTGCCTGCCTTCACATTTATGCCCGTAAACAGGCGATTCAAATTATTTTCTAGGAACAAGTGACAGGCCACCCCAGAGGAGCATTCAAGCCTCTGACTCTTGCAAGACAGATACAGGCTTCTGATTTTTAAATGTCATTTCTTTCCAGATTCTTCTCATTTTGACCACAAAGAGTTTAAAGACTGTTGGGTCAAGCTTTATTTAGAGTTCAAATTGAAGGTGTTGTGTGTTCCCTGATTTCTGCTTTCTCTGAGGGAAGAAAGATTTGCCAACCTTTTGGCCAAGAAACCCAATCTTTGATAATACAACGAGGTTTTATTTCTCACGTCCTTTTCTTCGCTCGTAGAACCACCGCAGTGGCGCCTATGACACGTTTTTCATAGATAGTCTAACCTACTTTTAAAAAAGCATCTCTCCTTGCTTAAAAGTGAGGATTGTCACCTTTATTTTCTTCTACCATCTCATATCCCTTTTTGGTTTAGCAAACCCTTTAGTAAAATCCTTATTTTATCCTATCCTCTCCCAACAAATATTTCAAACAAACAAACAAAATAGTTAAAACTAATCAAACCAAAACAACAATTAAATAGTAGAAAACTCCAGTATCAGCCATCTATAGTAAAACTCACGTCAAAAGAGAATATTTGATATACTACAATAAATATTTCCAATTCAACGTTTTTTTTTCTTTGAGGTATTACATATTTATTTCACGCAAACCTGAAAATCTTTTCTAGAGAGAAAAATACATAGCCCAATGATAGGGGTACTTTTTGTGACAAAAAAAATTCTGTTTTTCCCTGACGGTGCCAGAAAAATAATAACAAAGCTTTAACAGAATAAACTATGTAATGACAATCAATAGAACTCATGTTGCTGCTCATGTATTTGCCCCAAAACATTGTTAAAAATGATTTCCAACACAACTTAACATGTTCTCGTTGTTGGCACCACCTTCCTTCTATGTTCAAGTCAGCAAAGAGAATAAGAGAAACAAGATGAAAAGAATCAGATAACTACCCTACAGTATTCATTGAATGTTATTTGAAATTAATTAACTTTTGCATCTATTTCAGGTTTGTTTAGAATTAACAACCTGCTTCTCTATAAGATATTTGAAATTGACTACAGTAAAATAACTTTCATTCCACTGTAAATGGTATGCAGAGAATCAGAGAAAAGTAGGAAGACAGATATCATTAATAGAAAAGATATCATTGTACTAGGAGGCAGAGCAGAGTCATTTGCTCAATATATTACACTCTGTGCTTCCTGGTAGCCAATGCAAAGAGAGAGAGAGTGAGAGAGAAGGAGCAAGGCAGGGAAGAAGAAAAGGCGGGAAGGAGGGATGCAGATAAATTACAAGACACAAGACAGGCCTGCAACTCCTCCCGAGAGTACCAGATAAGCACTGTTTTGTAAACAAAGTGGCAGTGCTGACTGCCTGATCAGTGTCTCCACGTCACCTCAGCCTACTCTTTAACATCCTTGTACATAAGTAAAATTTATGGTAGAGCATGTGTATTGCCAGAAATATTTCCCTGCCTTACACATTTCACTTTGCGGTTCATTACTCATATTTGCTCTTAAATACAGTAGTTTTAACAGCTGTCTCTAGTTTATATGGAAGTACCCTAAAAATCCTATAATAATATTTTCCACCTCATTTCTTCCTTTCTTTCCACTGCATTGTGATAAAGCACGGTGTCCGATAAGGGAAAGTGACAGCCTTGTCAAACTCTAGAGCAAGCATTTGCATACTGTTATTTTATTCAGATAATTAGAGCAGCCACCAGAAACTGAAGGAATTTACTTTCCCTAAATAATACATTTTCACTGATTATGGTGTTTTATCCTACAATCTGTCACTCACAAACTACTTCTTTTGTAGCTCTGTGTTTTTAAGTAGAGAAAAAATATTCCTTATTTTCTACTATAAAATATATCGCTAAAGAAACAAAATCAACAGAGAAGTCTGGGCACCCTCCTTATTTTTGACGAGAGATTGGATAATAGTCATTAATGTTAAGATGATATATGTTAATATATTATGTTAATATGTTAATGTTAATATGTTACATGCTAATATAATACTAAATATTTTAGTGTCTTTAATGCCAGAGGATGCAAGTGTTTAGAAACCTTAAGCAAATATTGCAAAGTTTAGCGTTGCTTCTTCGGAAGACTTTAATCGCTACTTCAGAAAAACGTCCTATTTCTTGTCCACAAGTCACTTAATACCACACTTGTAGGAAAAAAAAAAAAGAGAAATCCCTCACTCAGAGGTTTCAATATTATTCCCTCTCAAAAGGGTAGAGTATCTTTTAAGGTTTTTGAGCTTCTTACTTCTCAAGTTCATTTATTCAAATGGTAAAGTTGGTGGATTAAACCATTTTTCTCATCATCTGGTCAACCTTGAAGGGAATGTTATCAACCAGGAAGCTCTGACAAAAACTGTGCTAAGAACTAGTTTTACCCTCTATTGATTATGTGAGTGTTAGAATGCTTACGCCAAAAAAGAATAATTTGCACTGGAGGGGACAGAGATTTTTTTAAATATTCTATAACATTTGCTTATAGTAATAGCGACAGTTTGCAACTGGAGTTCTTGTTATTTTGTCTAGTCACATGCAGAAGGGCAGAGCAAAGAGCCTGGTCTCTGGCATCAGACATCACTGGTTTGAGTTCTTGCTCTTTCCTTACTAGTTCTGTTACCTTGGAGAGTTCCTTAGATATTCTGAGTTTGTTTTCCCATCTGAAAAATGATGAAAGTACATAATATTTTTTACACCATTCTTTTTTTGTTTTGTTTTGCTGAGGAAGTTTCGCCCTGAGCTAACACCTGTTGCCAATCTTCCTCTTTTTGCTTGAGGAAGATTCACCCTGAGCTAACATCTGTGCCAATCTTCCTCTATTTTGTATGTGGGTCACCACCACAGCATGGCTGCAATGAGTGGCGTAGGTCCTCCCTGGGAACTGAACCCAGGCCGCCAAAGTGGAGCACGCCAAACTTAACCACTAGGCCACGGGGCCAGCACATCTGCCATTCTTGATAGAGTGTGTCTTTGATGCTTGAGACTGAAAGAGCTTTGCCCTCTGCCTAAGTGTGTAGAGGCATTTTCTTTTACCTCTGTAGAATAAAGGAAGCTATGGCAAAGTTTTTCCTATCCCCTCTCGCAATATGCAGCTATTTTGCCTTAACTATATGGATGATAACTTTAAGCAGAGCAACTTACATCCCCAGGTGATGTTCAGACCTTTCTGAATCAGCAGGCCCTCCCCATCCTGTCTCCTTATAACATACACAGGACTTTGTTCCATGGCTAAGCATCTCTGTATCTCTATCTCTCTCTGTATCTCTCTTTTATTGTATGTCTGTTTCTCTCTCTGAAAGCAGGCTTGTGAAATTCTCTTTTTGTGTTGGGGTATAGAGGTACATATCTAGATTCAGCTGGACCTGGCTGTGAATCCTGGTTCAGCATCTTACTAGAGATATGATCTTCAACAGCTCACTTAGGCACTCTGAGTATCATTTACCTTATCTGTGAAATTGGATTTAGGAGTGTGTACTGCATAGAGTCATTGTGAGGATTAAATTTAAAAAGTAATATTTGTAAAAAATATAAAAGGTGAAATCCATGAGACTAGCACTCTGTAAAGTGTCATGAACTTTAGACATATTAGACTGGCACCCCATTTAATTCTGACATCCTTTAAGTGTGCCACAACAGAAGCTCTTTCCTTATCGCCTAGGGCCACTTATCAGTTTATTCATAGATCATCATCTGAACTCTTACTCTTTTCTTCTTCCCACCCTTCATCCCTCTGCCCTCCTTTCCCAGGACCCACTCCTTCTTCATTGTCTCTGGCTTAGGCCATCAATCATTCCTTTAATTAAGGATTTCCATTTGATGAAACTAGAAGTAACTTTAGTCCTACACATGGGCAGATGGAGTGACAGGAGAGAGAGAAACACCATAGTTTCCCCTGCCTGAAACATCTACTGTGAAAAAATGACAATGATTTAACTAACAAAAGAGTGAGGTGTGAAAATCCTTCTTAGACCTTCGATATTATTTAGCACTGATGATTTGTCAATATCCTTCTTCCTAACATTAATTGGCTCTAGTGTGTGGTTTTTGCCAACAGAGTCTCTGATTCCTTATCTCTAGCATATGGAGGAGGCTGAGATTGTCCTTTCTGTTACTCACTCAAACCTTGGCACGATCCATCACCACATAGGGAAGGATAAGTGTCCTGGAAGATGGTGAACAGATGAGAACACCGATTCATGACCAAATTTGGATTTTCTAATTATTATGAACATTTAAATAAGAGAATTTTGTCAATAGCTTTGAATAGCGTTGATATATACTTGGTTGGCATGTTTCCATTATCCTTATAAAATATTCTAGTTGAGGGATGAGGACAGTTATACGTACACTTTTTCCTTCTGTTAGCAGAGTCTGCTAAACTATTAAATCTCCAATTGGTGTTTTATAATGACGAAAGTCTAAGAAAGATTTTAACATCTTAAATTTGGGGGAAACTAAATGATCATCATTTTTGTATTGCTGCTTTCATTCGTCAGTTAGAATGTCAACAAAAATGCTTGGCAAGATATTTTAGTGAAATTTTGCCATGTATCAAAATGAAATTTACTGACATATTAAAATGTATATAAAGAGCTGAGGACAAAAGTACTATTATGTTTCTCTAAAATTGTCTTTAACAAAATATAAAATTTCTAATTTTATATAAAATAGAAACACTCATTTTACACCTATGTGTAACAATGTTTGTGTTTTTCTTTACTTGGGTGCATTGCATTTATGCTAAAATTAAATAAAAAACAAAGTGCAGATATTTTCCCTCCTCTTTTAGAGCTCTATTGTGTTACAGGTAAATTTCAGAAATAGATTAGCTTCTCTAGAGACAAGACATTTTACTCCTTTCACGAATGCAACTATCATTGTAATACATGTGCATTTTTAGCTGATAGGAGATATAAAAGTGTAAGCCTGATCTTAAAGTCAAATATGTTCACTTTATAATCACCAAAAACACTAAAGAAAAAATATTAAGATTTACAAAAAAATCTCACTTGGTAACTTTTTTTAAAGAGGGAAAAAGTAGATAGATTGTCAACCCTTCCAGATTCTGACGCAATATTGAGTATCCACTGTTCTGGAAGTATATGTTATTTCTCTTTCCTTGGCATCCCCCTGACTATTGTCCCAATATTACACGCCAGCATCTTTTTCTCTTGCTTGAGGGTAAACAATATATTGTTCATGTTGATGATGGTGACTGCCTATTTGTTCGTTATAAAATAATTTTCTAGTCAATCAGAATCCCCATAACGTCTGCGGAATTGTAGATTTTACAAAGCAATGGCAAAGGATTGTATTTCCCTGATACCTTAGTCAAGGCTAACTAGAACTAAATTATTTGTAAATATTACAGCGGGAATTTAAACCAAATATTGGTCAATTTCCAAATTCACATGAATGAATAAGAAGGGTACAGAAAAAATAAGCATGATGAAGTTCAAGCTTATTTCTTTAATTTTATTTATTTATTTATTTTCCCCCCAAAGCCCCAGCAGATAGTTGTATGTCATAGCTGCACATCCTTCTAGTTGCTGTATGTGGGACGCGGCCTCAGCATAGCCGAACAAGCGGTGCGTCGGTGCGTGCCCGGGATCCGAACCCGGGCCGCCAGCAGCGGAGCGCACGCACTCAACCGCTAAGCCACAGGCCGGCCCACAAGCTTATTTCTAATCCAAAGAGATCTCCCAATCAAATTTGAAGTCAGAGATCAGAATTGAAATGAAACAGCTGAGAAGCAGGATACTAACAAATTACAATCTAAGGTCTCTAGTGGCAAAAATGTTGAAACCAGGCGGTATCATATGGCCTGATATTGGAGAGCAACTGTGAACTTTGAATTCAGACAGACTTAGGTTTGAATTCCTTTCTCAGCTTTGACTTAAGCATATTACTTAAATTTTCTAAAGTCTCAGCTTCTCCCTTTTTGTGAAAAAATGTAACACTAACCTCCAAAACTTTTGAAGAATTAAACTAGAAAATGTGGATATAATGCTCAGCACACTGTCTCTGGCACGTGGTGGGTATTCAAATATTTGTTCCTTTCCCCACTTCTCCTTTCAGAAAATGGCATTAATTCCTGCTGCCTGTTCTTTCTACCATAACACTTTGCTAGTGCTAAATTAATCATCTCCGTGTTAGTTCCTGACATGAAGACTTTATCATTTCCCATATTTCCTTCAGCCGTGTTTGTGTGTGCGTGCATGCATGCATGTATGCATGCGTGTGTGGATGTATGTGTATGTATGCGTGCATGTGTGTGTGGTGTCATGTCTTGCCTCCATTCAGCTGCTCTATTTTCAGAGATTCCTGATGTAGGACTGTGGGGGAAACACAAGAGTAAAATTTCAATTTGGAAAGAAAAAAATATGACAGATTCTTCCTCAATGTCATCCATCAAAAAGTCACTCGTATGTTTTCAAAGGAAATAGCTCTTTTTTTTTCCTTTTGTAAAATAAGTTATAAAAATCTGTTCTTTGAAAACTGCCAGTGAGGGGGAACTTTTCCCATCGTTAGGAAGTTCATAGAATTATTGGACAGCGCTAATTGTCAAATAAACAAAAAAAAAATTTCTAGAGTGGGCCAAGATTGCCGCTTTAGAAAGTAGAATTATTAGCACTTATAAAGAAGCACTAAGAATAAAACAAGTATTTAAAGAACTGTCACCTTGCAGAGGCATTAAAAAAAGACAGTTTTTTCGTACTTGCCTTCTTCAGAATGGACAAAGATTTTTATTTTTTTCTAAATTGCCTGTAACTTTGGATGGTACATTTATGTTCTAATTCTGGCTTTACTGTCTGTGGGAACTTAGGAACTTTTACCCCTTTTTTGTTGATTCTGTTTCTGCTTATATAGAAAGTAAGATAATCAAGTTGCATCTAGGCCATGGGAGATGCCCAATAAATAGTTATATGTATATGTGTGTACTAAGGGAACTAAGGTCATTATCATCTTCAATTCTGACAAAAGCTTTAAGGATTAGCTATTCTAATTCCTAATTTTCTAGTTGGGAAATTAGAGAGCTTAATTAATTCAAACAAGGTTACAGAGGTAGTCAATAGTGGAGCCAGGATTTGGAATCAGGTTCACCACCTTCTTTCATACCATGCACCTGTGAGTGAATTGCAGCACAAGGAGGATGGCAGGCACAGGTGTTGTCTGAAATCTATAATTGGTTTGTAGCCCTTCCGCAACCAAGTGTGAGGTAAGTGCAAGTTTCAGACTTCATACAAAGCAATGTTGTTAAGAAGGCTTTCCGTAGGATGTTCATGGACAATGATGAGGAGGGATATTAAACTTAAAAGCAAGAATTGACACTCATCTGTTAAATTTATTCCTGCTGTTTTTCATTCTTCATTACAGCTTGTTGAGATTATTATGGATTTTGGCACTGTTGTTGATTTAAAATTAACATGCCTGTGGCTTCCATAACTTTATCCAAGTCTTTGATCAAGACAAAGCCAAAGATGCTCCTGAAGACAAGTGCCATAGTGAAGTCTATTACAACGCACATACTGAATGTGGTTCTCAATAAGCTATGAGGTGTAGTATCCACATTTACAATATATTTAGAAGCCCACTTCTTTCTCTGGCTCACAAAGTTATAATGCACATTTTTGCTGGTTGAAATAAAGGCATGTTACATCTGTGTCATTTACTTGTTTGAAATCTCTTTCAAAGAGAAAGGAAGTTGGTAACCAATATTTAGAAACAAAGAGGTCCAGACATCTAATTTATTTCTCAATTTTATCCCTAGTGTCCAGTACAATATCTCACATGCATAGTTGCTCAAGTGATACTTGTGAAATAAATTGTTTTTATCAAGCCACAAATTTAGTTGTTATAGTCAGTTCACAATGATTTGTCCCTTTCTTCTCTTTTCATCTAAGTGTTTGCTTTATGACTTGCATCAAATATGCAATGCTAAACAAGGTGAAACTAATTCATTCATAACACAAACTCCTGAAAAATAATATTATGAATGAAGTTTAGTTAAGGCCACAATAGAGCTAGAACTTGACACTTTGCCCTGCAATCATCTGTTTTTTCCTTCTTCAAAACTAAATCTGAGTTATAAGTCCTGGCCTCAGAGACCTTAGAGAAATAACCACTGGCATGCCAGTTGCTTAATATACATTCTATCAATCAATTCTCTAGATTTCCCACTGAGATAGGTACTATTTACGACCTAGTTACACAGATAAATAAAATTAAGCTCAAATAATTTGTTTTATTAAGTTCTTCTATTGTTAAGTATTATTTCCCGTGATTTTTGTCTTAATTCTAGATCTTATAGGAGTTTTGAGAGGCTTTGAAGGCTGAAGATGATAAATAAATGGCTAAAAATATTTTTTTCATTAGTCAAGTTTACCCAAACTTGGAAATGTCTATATAGTAGGGGTTAGTAGGGGGAATTTCAGGTAAAATAGAGATATGGAAAATAAAATTTAGTTCATTAGCAAATCCAGCTCCCCTCCTCCATAGAAAGATGTTACCATGAAAAATAAAATGAAAATTCTTAGTTATTATTATTATAATTCACAAGACAAACCTCATCTTGGTATCAGTATCCAGATAATTCAACTTTTAAAAGAAAATAAAAACAAATATGTAAAATTTCTCCAGTATCTCTTTTGCCTTTACAAAACAAAATTGATTTCTATGAATATATTTATTTTAATATTCTTGTCATGAAATTACTATTTCATTAAAAAACATTTTTTCAGTAGTCTGCATATTTACTATTTTGAGAGAATCATGTTTTTGCACTATTTTCCCCACTGTTCAATTTAAGGACAATCACTCGGAATGATGTTTTGACTTTTATTAGGATGATCACACTTTATGAATTTATATGCATTACATTGTATACATTTAAATTTATGAAAACATTTAAAAATAGTCTATGTGTACTTTTTTTTTAAAAAACACTGTCCCTAGAGGAATTGTCTTAAATGGGTGTTACCAGTGCTTAACACAGTGCCTGCTAGATAGATAGATAGATGATAGAGAGAGAGAGAGAGAGAGAGAGAGATACATAGATAGATAGATAGATAGATAGATAGATAGATAGATAGATTGATAGATAGATTGATAGAAAGAAAGAAAGATAGTGGTAGAGATATATAAATTTTTTTTAGGGAAATCACAGTAAGAGAAATGAATGCTGGAGAAACACTAGCAAAGTTACAAGAAGTTTAGAATGCATGTCTCTTAGTTAAATGAGCATGCAATGTGGAAAAGGGGTCACTTAATGGATAATTCATTGAATGGAAAATCTTTCAAATCACTGAAAGCTACTCTGAGTTCAATGAAAGTTTGATTTGAGAACATTTTAACTGAGTGCTACTAGTTAAGTAGAATTGGCTCCATAACATAAATGTCTTCCTAACTATTAGATAACATGAGAGTTTTACAATAAAATTATCACCACCTTCATTATCAGTGACATTTTGTGATGCAGATGTTGTATTCTTATGCAAAATGTAACAGATTATTATTATAAAACTCCATGCTGAAATTAGGCTGATTATTCTATTTGATTTAAAATGGCATGTAGTAAAGGTTATTTTCACTCATTAAGATTAAACGCAAGTGGCCATATGTTAGAACAATCTTTTGAATTGAAGGTACACTCAGCTGAAAATTGTCAACAAACTCAGAAATATCCAAAGAGAAATAGCTTTCTTTTTTATTTGCCAAAGCATCTTCTCTCAATTAAAATGTCATCATGTTACACTCATGGATGACACTTCATTATGACAAATCTGATCTTGAAAACAGTTAATCATTCAATATATAAAGTTGATGGCATTTTAATATTAAAGTGTGTAAAATTTGTCAATACTCCAGAAATGGAACATCAGCAAAGAGGATTATTGGTCTACCCAAATAATAATGTAACCATTAAGAGGATAACATTTTCCAATTGCAATTACATGCCCTAATTTTAAAGGGGCTATCATTTACAGTAATTTGGCAGATTTGGTCCATATTTCTTTTAGAAATTCATTTCTTCATTATGCCTCAAAACAATTTATGGTGCATTTATGTTGGTGAAGATAATTTGCTTATTTTATTGTGAACGGAAATCAGTAATTACATACAATCCCATTTTCTGCAGACATAAAGTTAATTCATGGTAGTAATTTTATACAGAATATTAGCTTGTATTACTTATGATGAAAATGTAACTGTGGTAAATGTCTCTATTATAACTGAGTTTCCTTGGCCTTGATGGAAAAGAACTGTTGCCTTTATACTAACAATTCCATGAATGATTGTGAATCACTTTGCCCTACTAGCAGTGTTTGGCCAGTATTAGAATTGAGTTTGAATCCCAACTTCTCTATTTCTCTGCTATGTGACTTTAGGCAAGTAACATGGCTTGTCCAAGCCTTGAGTTTATCATCTGCAATGTGGGAAAAGTTGTAATACTTATCTCATAGGGTTGTTGATAGGGTGAAGTGAGAAGGTATATGTGCAATTTTAGTTTGTTTTCCATATTTATGGATATATCACTAGGGCTTTGGAAAGCACCTGACAATTAATGCATTAAAAATGTCTATTTATCCCCATTCAACTCTCTGACTACAAGAGGCTTATATTGGAGGGAAGCATACAATAGAAAAGATAAATACAGAAAGAAAAAAGAAGGAAGGAAGGAAGATGGAAGAGGAAGGGAGGGAGGAAGGAAAGAAAAGGAGAGGAGGAAGGGAATGAGAAAGGGAAGAAGGAAAGAAGGGAAGAAAGAAGAGAGATAAAGAAGAAGGAAAGAAGGAAGGATGGGAAGAAGGAAGGAAGGAAAGGTAATGTTTAGAAGGAATAACTGAAGAACTATTTTAGCTGTTGGTTGGAACCCAATAATGAGGAATTAATATCAAAAACATTTTATTATTAACTACTCTATCACCAAAATAGGGAAAAGGTTAAAAAGTTCATAATACAAATGGACAAATTATAGGTGGAGCCATTTACAGAAAAATAGCTTCAAAACACCTTAAATGTAGAAATTCAAACATTAAAGGGAAAGGTGGAAGTAATTCTGTTTAGCTTTAGGTGACAAATTAAAACCCAAAATACATTGTGTGAACTACATTTCACAGGATACGTTGAACAACTTAAATTATCACATTGCAATACTCCATTCTCTTCTGTGGAGACCATTTTTTTTTCTTTTTTTAATTTAGCAGACTGTAAAATGAAAATCAGAAAATAAATTTATGTCAGTGTATCTACTTTCTGAGATTGTTAAGAAGATTAAATGAAGCCATATATGTAAAGTTCTTAAAACACAGCAGGTATTAAAAAATGTAAATGTGAATTATGAAATATTTTTATTTGATTTTCTTTCTTATCTTGAATTACCAAGATTTTTTGGAGAACAATTATCTCTTAGGATGGTCATAACTTACCTTAAAAATCTCTTAAGATATTAAGTAGCCAATCCTTCTGGCCAATGACGTATATGCAGAGTCTTCTTATCCATGGCTGAAAGAGCTTATTTCTATCGGAGTAGAGCAGATAGGGGCATTGTTAACCAATTTGCTCCAAAAGTAATTTTCATTGATCAATAAATATTTTAGTGTTCATGTGTGTCTGTGTGTGTGTTCCATGTTTATGCTGCTGGTTATCTTCTGTTGTCCCAACTCCAGATCCACTAGCCACCTTCTCCACTATATTCTCTACCCCGGAAGCCTGACCCATATGAACTACGTCCATGATTCTCAAAGTGTGTTCCCCAGACCAGCAGCACCAGCATCACCAGGATCTCCACAGAAATGCAAATTATCAGGCTCCACTCATATCTACTGAAACAGAAAATCTGAACTGAGGAGCAGCAATATGTGGTTTAAAGCTATTCTGAGTTCCTGGACTCAATTCCACTTTTGGAGGGGGTTTCCCCCTCAGCACCAAGCAATGCCGGGGACACCAACTGGGTGTTCTACAATTTAACTCAATTTTGACACTATCTACCCGGAGATGGCATCAGATCCCACAGATAAGGGGTCAGTCCAAGAAGACTACCTGTCCCTTTCTCTTCTGATACCAGTCACAAGCCCAGGTTGTCACCTGTGCTTCTAACCAACAGGCTATAGATGGGAGCCACCTTGGGTTTCAGATGCCAGTCACAAGGCCAGGTTGTTACTTGTACTTCTGACCAACTGGCTGTAAATCAGAGGTTCCCATGACCTCCTCCATGGGTTCGATTAATTCGCAAGGCAGCTCGTGAACTCAGAAAAACGTTTTACCTACTAGATCGTTGCTTTGCTATAAAACGATATAACTCAGGAACAGCCAGATGGAAGAGATGCATAGGGCAAGTTATGGGGAAAGGAGACAGAGATTTCATGCCCTTTCTTAGTGCACCACGCTCTCCCAGATATCCACATCTTCACCAACCTGGAAGCTCTCCGAATCTCAGCCTGTTGGGTTTTTATGTAGTCTCCATTACATAGGCATGATTGATTAAATCTTTGGCCATTGGCAATTGATTCAACCTCCAGCCCCTCCCCCCCCCAGAGGTCAGGGGGCTGGGACTGAAAGTTCTAACCTTCTAATCACATGGTTGGTTCTCCAGGCAACCAGCCCCCATCCTTAGGTGCCAAGCAGTCCAAAAATCTCCTCATTGACATAACAAAAAACATCTTTATAGCTCTCATCACTTAGGAAATTCCAAGGGTTTTAGGAGCTCTGTGCCAGAAACAGTGACAAAGATCAAATCTATATTTCTTACTATAAATCACAATATCACAAAGCCCTCCAAGTAATTCTGATGCAGGCTAACATTTTAGAAATAGTGGACTACATGAACAAATTCCCTTGGTTTTTGGCTGAGTTCAGCCAATGAGGAGAATCTGCAGAAGACTGGAGGAAAGGAAAAGAGTGAGGTTGGGGTGTTTTTCCTCCAGCATCCCTCCATGTAGTGTCACCTCAGGCTGGTTGCCTTCCTCCACAGATTGTTATGACTCCTATCAGATGGCTTTTTAAATGCTCTTTCTTTCTCAAGATTTTGGTCTCGCCTCCCTCTCTTACTCTTTTAGTTAAATGAGTGTAAGAACATCCATCCCACTGTTACTTGCTTTGAGGTATTGGATTACCTGTGGTTTTCCTATTACACTGCCTACACCTTTGTAAATAACCCCTTTATAAAAATTTCCCGACATTGCACAAATTGAGTGAATCAGTTCTTTTTTCTCTTCCACTACCCTGACTGATGAAGAAATGAGGCATCGAGGATTAAACTTGGACTCAGGGTCAGAACTGGAATCTGAAACTAGGATGTCTCTGATTCCAACATCATATTGTTAGAAAGAAAATTCTAACACTCACTTCTAGGATATTGATTTAATATTTTATTGAGGGTGTAATTTGCATAAAGTATTCAGTATGATGATTTTTGACAAATGCATATACTCTTGTAACCAACACACCTAAAAAGATATAGGACATTTGTCTTATCTCCAAAAGTCCCCTTCTGCCACTTAGTGGACTCCCACCCAGAGGCAATCACTTTTTGATTGGTTTCACCTGTTCTAGAGCTTTATATAAATTGAATTATACAGAATGTACTCTTTTGTGTCTGGCTTATTTCATTCACTATAGTGATTCTGAGATTCATCCACCTGTTGTGATTATCAGTAATGTGTTTCTTTTTATCAACAACTATTTCTCCATGGTATGAATACATCATTGTTTTAAAATCCATTTTCCTGTTTATGGACATTTGGATTTGTTCCACTTTTTGTATATTCTGAATAAACTGACATGAACATTCATATATAAGTCTTCTGATGAATGTATATCTATGTCTCTTGGACCGAAATTTTAGGATTTTATATATAGTATATATACATTTACCTTTAAACTAAAACTACAAAAAAAATTTTCAAATTTGGCTTTATTATTTTACATTCCTACAGAATATTTACATTTCTGTTACTTTAGCTCCTTGCCAAGCTTTAGTGTTGTCAGTCTTTTCCATTTCAGTCTTTATAGTGAAAATACAGAGATGTGTCATTGTGGTATTAATTTGCATTTCCACGAAGACTAATGACGTTGAGAACTTTTCCATGTGTTCATTTGCCATTTATATACTTCTTATGTGGGATTTTCTATTCAAGTCTTTTGATATTATAGGGAAGGAAGAAATTCTTCTCTATGCTTCTAGGTTCTTCTTGCTGGTCTAAGAATGAAACTGACATGAGTAGAATAACAAGAGAAAAGCAAATAAAGTTTAATAATATGTATACATGGGAGAAACCTAGGAAAACTGGGTGACTTATCAGAAGCCACCACCTGAAATACTGTCTTCAGCTAAAAACAAAAGAGGATGTTGGAGGTAGTGGTTTGGGACTTCAAAGGGGAAGAAGGCAATTCACATAGAGATGAAAAAGCAAATGTTTGGTAAATAATTGTTTGACATGCCTTGCAGAGACAATGGGACATGGAGAGGACTTTGATCAAATGGGGCTTGCTAGGTTCCTCCCTGTCTATCACACCTAGTCCATATCATACTATAGTTACCTATGATGATAGCTCCTTCCTGGAACAGGTCTTCTGTCTTAAGTTCTTTTAGGCAGTTAGGAGGGCGGTCAAAGTTTCTTCCTGTGTCATTTGTTCTTAAAAATGATCAAATCAGAGAGACACAATTTGGGGTAGCAAATTCTGCTCCTCTACAATATCTCCTCTTTTTTTGTTTGTTTATTGGTTTGTTTCTCTTTTTATTAAGTATTATGAATCTTTGAATTTATGTAATCCAGACACAGGTTCTTTGTGAGAAACACATTTTACAAATCTTTTCTTTCATTCTGTGGATTTCTTATTCATTTTCTTAGTGATGCTCTTTAAAGAGCAAAAGTTTTTAATTTTGATGAAGTCCAGTTTATCAAATTTTTAAATGGTTGTTTTTTTTCCTTCTGTCTGCTAAATTGTCGCCTATTCCATTGTCACAAAGATATTCTCCTATGTCTCCTTCTAGAAGGTCTCACATATAGCTCTATAAGTTTTATGTAAAACTTATGTGATCCATTTCAAATTAACTCTGTGTATCCAGTGAAGTAAGGATTGAGGTTTATTTCTTTTCCACGTGGAAATATAGTTATTCCAACATCATTTGGTGAAAAGAATTTCTTTTCATAATTGAATTGTTTTGGTACCATTGTTGACAGTCAGATAACAACATATGCATATTTGGGGGTTTTCCAGATAGCTTTCTGTTATTTAATTCTAATTTAAAGTTATTGAGGTCAGAGGATATTCCCTGTCTGATTTCAATCCTCTTATATTTATTGAGACCTGTTTTATGGTCCATCTGGTCTATCTCAGTCTACCATGTGCAAAGACTATATATTTTGCAGATGTTAAGTCAAATGTTCAACAAATTTTTATGAAAGCTGCTTAATGATATTGTTCAAGTATTCTATCTCATATCTTATTTTTTGGTATTCTATTAATTAATGAGAAAAAAGATATTGAAATCATTATAATTGTGGATTTTTTCTTTCAGTTCTGTTAGTTATTGCTTCATGTACTTTAAAGTTCTTTAGATTCATGCACAGTTAGGATGGTTCTACATTCTTAATGAATTGATCCTTTAACATTATGGTAAAACTTTATGTCCTGTAGTCAATATTTTTGATATTAAAAAGGCTGCTACAGCTTTAATAATTTGTGTTTGTGTGATATATATTTGGACATTTCATTCCTTTTAATTTATCTGTGTCTTTATATATATAGAAGCTTTCTTTTAGGAAATATATTATTGGGTCTTATTTTGTTACCCATTCTGATAATTTCTGCTTTTTAATTGTCATGTTTAGACTATTTATATTTAATATAATTATCAATATGACAGAGTTTAAATCCATCATCTACCTAATTATTTTCTGTTTGTCTCATCTCTTCTCTCTTCTTTCCCTCACCCTCTTTTCCCTGCCTCCTTTTGGACTAATCAAATAATTTTAGTTTTTCACTTTACCTCCACTATTAGCTTATTTACTATGCCTCTTTGTTTTTTTTCTGTGCTAACATTTAAAATATGCATCTTGGTAAAGAGAATGATAACTGACTGCAATGAACTACCTTGAATTTCCTTTGCTATAAAGAATATTATTGGGATAACTGATGAAATCTTAATTAAATTTGTAAATTAGATATTATTTCAATATTGGTTTTCTGATTTTGGAAATTCTACTGTTATTATGCAAGAAAAGAACTTGATTTCAAGAAATACACATTGGAATATTTATATATGTAGGGGCATCATGTCTCTGTGTTGTATGCACAGAATTTATATACACATATAGAGAGAGAGAGAATAGGGAGAAAGCAAAGGTAATGTAAATGCTATTATTTTAGGAGTCTGAGTGAAGGCTGGCTGACTATACTATTTTTGCAACTTTCAGTCTAAAATTTTCTTAAAGGAAATTAAGGTAAAATGTGTAAAACTATTTATCTTTGACTTACTATAATCCACATTAAAATAATAGTGTGCCATTTTGTATAACAAAAAACTTGCAACTGTCTACCTCCATTTCTCCTGGTTCTTTATGCTGTTTTTGTAATATATTTCACTAGTATATATATTATAAACTCCAAAATACATTGGTTATTTTTTTGTTTTTCAATAATTATCTCTGAAGAAATCTTAAAACTGATTTGTAAAAATTCTAATTATATTTACTATTTCCTGTGCTCTTCATTTCTTTGTATAAACCCAAATTTCCATCTGGGATTATAATCCCTCAAACTGAAGAACTTTCTTTAACATTTGTTTTAGTGCAGTTCTGCTTGTGACAAATCCCTTATCTTTTGTATTTTGGGCAAAAGTGTTTATTTTACCTCTTTTTTAAAAAAGCACTTTTTATTAAAGTATGATTTATATGGAGTAAAATTCACTATATTCAAAGAGTAGAGTTTGATGAATTTTAGTAATTATATTTACACAGTTTCTCAGTTAAGACGTAGGACAATGCCTTCATCCTAAAGAGCGTTTTGTGCCTTTTTGCATTTGCTACCTTCCCTTCATCCGAAGCAACAACTAATATGCTTCTGTCACTATATTTGTGACTATAATTTCATATCAATGGAATCATATAACATATAGAATTTGTATTGTACTTCTTTGATACATATAATGTCTTTTAAATTCATCTATGTTGTTGCATGTAGTAATATTTTGTTACTTTTTATTGCTGAGTATTATTGCATTGTATGGATATACAACAATTTGCTCATCTATTCAGCAATTGATGGGCATTTGGGTACTGGCCGTTTTTGGCTATTTGTGTGGATCTATGTTTTCATTTCTCTTGGGTAAACATATAAAAGTGGAATTGCCTGGTCATTTGATAAGTACACACAAGTAGTCCTCACTTTACTGTGTTCTAATATGTACACATTCTTGTTACCATGTGCAATGGACTCAATGTTTGTGACCCCTCCGCCCAAATGTGTATGTTGAAACCTATTCCCAATGTGAAGGTCTTTGGAGGTGGGGCATTTGGGAGGTAATTAGGTCATGAAGATGGAACTCTCATGAAGAGGAATACTGGCCTTGTCAGAAGAGGCCAGAGAACTAGCCAGTCTTCTTTCCACCATGTTAGGACACAGCGAGAAGAGGGCTATCTATGAACCAGGAAGTAGCTCCAGACTGGACACCGAATCCGCCAGTGTTTTGATCTTGGACTTCCCAGCCCCCAGATCTGTGAGACACTAGTATTTACTATTTAAGCCACCCACTCTATGGTAGTTTTCTTATAGCTGACCAAATGAACTAAGGCTCCATGTTTCAGTTAATTCACACCAGTCCCCCAACAACACAGTTCAAATTTCAGTTGCAATTGCATATTAATTGTGGTAATGGCATAAAGTACAAACCTCACTGGTACCTCTTTAGTGCAGTAATCCTGACACAAATAACAAATAAGCCTCATAATCAGCGACCAATCATACCATATCTTTCAAAATCTGAGCATTGTTTCTCAGTACACATCTAGACAGCAAAGTTTGCAATTGTGTTATTTCTTGTCTCTTAGTGATAAAGGCATGATACATTTTACATAAATGGATAACTGAAAGAGGGAATTGACCAGTGAAGACAAAACTTCAGCAAAGAAATAAAAAGTAATAGAGTTGAAAGTGAAAGTTAAATGAAATATAAGTGAAAATATGGAAGAAACAGGTGCTGGTGGGTATGTTGCTCTGTTGCTCTGTTGCCGCCATTCAGGAGATTCCAGATATACAGCCATTGGAACTTAGTGAAGGCAAACTTATCAACATAAAAGAGAAAGTGGTGTGATGAGAAGGATAACGATGTCCCAGAGGAAGTGACTGAGGCAAAAACCTTCGTATGACGTTGGAGTTGCAAAGGATAAAACATTGGAAGTTGATCATAACTAAGGAAGGAATATAACAATTTGCCAAGGCATAGGGAAAAAATGTCCATTGTGGAGTGTAAGTTATACAATGCACTGTTCAAATTACACTTGAAATGTTTTTTACAAAGAAATAAAACATTTTCATTCTCACTGTTTCCAATGTTTTAATTTGTAGTCTACAAAATAAATATTAGCTTTACCAGATTTTTTCATGTCCCTGTACATACCTAACTGAGTTTGTGATATTTTACAAAATCTTAAAAGGTCACAGCGATCATAATCTTTCCTTGCTTATTAAGATTATCTCACACAGTTTCAGTTTCGTGATCCTTTTTATGGTCCTGCATTACTATGCAAAGCAAGGCTGTCTACATTAACTTGGTAAGATGTTGTCATACTGTTTTCCAAACTGGCTGTACCATTTTGCATTTCTGCCAGCAATGTATGTTATTTCCAGTTCTCCACATCTTCATCAACACTTCATATTGTCAGTCTTTCTAATTTTCGCAATGGTACTGGATTAGTGTGGATAGTGGAGACTCACTGTGGTTTTAATTTGCATTTCTATGATAGCTAATGATGTCAAACATCTTTTATGTGTTTGTTGGCCATTTGAACAGAGGTGTCTTCAGATCTCTTGCCAATTTAATTATCAAATTGTTTGTCTTCTTATTATTGATCTGTAAGTGTTCTTTATATTCTAGATTCAAGTCCTTTGTTGGCTATATGATCTTCAAAAATTTTACCCAAGTCTGTGACCTGCCTTTTTGTTTTTCTGATTATATCTTCGAAATAGCAAAGCATTTTCATCTTGATCAAAATGTACACACTGGATTTATTTTTTATTTTGTAGTTTGTGCTTTGTTTGTCCTTTTAAAAAAATCTTTGACCCAATATCTTATAGATTTTTCTCCTTTATTTTCTTTTAGAAATTTAATAATATTACCATATATGTTTAGATCTAGGATCAATTTTGAGTTAATTTTTGTGTGTAGTGTGACGATAGGTTGAGGTAAATTTTTTCATACAAGTGTCTAGTTTTTCCAGTACCATTTTTTGAAAAGACTCTTTTCCCGTTGAATTACCTTGACACCTTTGTCAAAAATCAATTGGCCATAGAGGTGACACCACCAAAATGGCATTGTAGGAGACGCAGCCTCCCTCCCTACACAAAGATCAATGATGTGACATGATGGAGGTGTAAGCTAATACTACGGTGATAGTTATTTTGCAGTATATAATTGTATCAGATCAATATGTTGTACACCTTGAACTTGCAGAATGTTATATGTCAGTTGTATCTCAATTTTTTATACTTTAGACCCAGACAAGTATGGGTCTATTTTTGGATTTACTACTCTGTTCCATTGATCTATTTATCTATCTTTAGGCTGATACCACACGATCTTGTTACTGTAAATTTACACTGTAAATTTATAAAATTGATCTTTAATGGAGGGTAGTGTAAGTGGTCTACTTCTTTTTCAAGATTGTTTTGGCTAAGTGCATTGCATCTTATTAGGAATTTTAGAATCAAATTTTAAATTTTTATAGAAATTCTTCCTGAGATTTTGTTAGTAACTGCATTGGCATATTAATAATACTGTGTCTCCAATCCATTAACATGGTATATCTCACCAATATTTTAAGACTTTTAAAAGTTTCTTCAAACAGTCTTTTATATTTTTTTGTATAGTGGTCTTACACATTTTTTGTTAAACCTAATCTTACATGGTTTATGATTTCTAATGCTATTGTAAATGTCATTCTTTTATTTGATTTGTCAGTTGTTCATTGTTAGTTCATATAAATGGAACTGCTATTTTATGTTGTCATTATAGCTTGTGGTATTCATTAATTCACTTGTTAGTTCTAGTAGTGACTTTGGAGTTTCTTTATGACTTCTACATACATAGAAAAGAACATTTTACATCTTCTTCTCCAACTTTATACTTTAATCTTTATGCTCTTTCTTTATTTTCCTGGTGTTATTATTGCACTGGATAGAACATCTGGGAAAACATTGAATAACAGTGGTCAGGGTAGCCCATCTTATCCTATTCCTGGTATTAGAGGGAAATCGTTACTCTTTCAATATTAAGTATGATGCTTACAGTAGAATTTTCATAAATGCCCTTATCTGGCTGAGGAAGTCCTCCTCCTCTCTTTTTTGTTACTTTGCTATGAGATTTTTTTTTATCATGAATCTACGTTAAATTTTGTCAAATGCTTTTTCTGCATTTATGGATACAATCATATTTTCTCCTTTATTCTATTAATGTGGTGAATTCCATTGTTTGATTTTCAAATGTTATAGCAGAGTATCATTCAAGAATAAACCCAACTTGGTCATAATATATTTTTCTTTTTGTATATTGTTGGATTCAACTTGCTAATATTTTGTTAATTGTGTCTGAGGTTATTAGTTTGGAATTTTATTTACTTGTTACGTCTTTGTCTAGTTTTCCTATTAACGTTATACTGACCTCATAAATCAATTAGAATGGGTTCCCCTCCTCCACTATTTTCTGAGTTTAAGATTGATACTGTTCTTCCAACAATGTTTTCTAGAATTCAATAGTGAAGCAAATCTGCACCTGAAGATTTCTTTGTGGGAAGATTATTAATTTAAAATTCAATATCTTTAACAAATACAGTTATTTAATTATCTATTTCTTCTCGCCTCAGTATATTAATATGTATTTTTCAATGAATGCATCTTTTTTATACGAGTTCTTAAGTGCTCTTGTAGATAGCATATAGTTGAGTCTTTCTTTTCTATCTAGTTTGAGAAACTCTATCTTTTAATTGGACTTTGATTGAATATTTATATAATAGAATTACTGATATGCTTTGTTTTATGTCTACCATTATGCAATTTTTAATTTATTTTTGTCCCATCCATTCTTATTCCATCCTTCTTCTGACTTCTTTTGGATTAACCAGGTACTTTTTTTTTATTATTGTATTGTTTTCTCTTTTTTTTTTTTTAGTTGTATCTGTTTGTTTTACTTTCAGCTACCATTCTGGGGATTATAATACTCAACATCAACATCTACAGTCTTCCTTGAGGTGAATTTACCACTTTACATGTAATGTAAGACCTTTGCAATAGTATATCTCAATTTCCAATCATCTTCCTTTTTGTTTCAGTTATTTTTATTGTACTTCTACATTTATTATAAATCACAACACATTGCTCTTATTTGGCTTGAAACAGTCAATTATCTTTTAAAAAAATTTTTTCTTAGGAAAAGACCCATCCTTTATATTTACACGCCTATTTACCAATTTTCTTTTTCTTCATTCATTTATGTGGATCTGATATAGTGTCAGACATCACCTTCCTTTGGTCTGAAAATCTTGCTTTAATATTGCTTTTAGTTCAAGTCTGCTGGTGTCAAATTCTCTCAGCTCTTGCATTGAAAACGTCTTTATTTTGCTTATGTTTTTAGTGCTATTTTCTCTGGACATAGAATGCAAAGATGACTTTTATTTTTAGCAATTTAAAGATACTTAGTCAGCTCCTCACTTACACTGTTCTGATAAAACATCAGCGCCCATTCTTATCAATGTTTCCTTGCGTGTTTTTATCTTCCTCCATCTGGTTATTATTAAGGTTTTTTGTCTCTTTGATTTTCAGTAATTTAAGCAATGATGTACTTAGAGTTGTCTTTTTTGTTTATACTGTTTGAGATTTGTTTTTCTTCTTAAAACTGTAGGTTACTATTTCTGTCAAATTTGGAGATGTTTTTCTTTCCCTATCTTCCTTTACTTCCACTTTGGACTTTGATTACGTATATCTTTTCACACGTTCTATCCATCTTTTCTGTTAAATCTTGAAACATGTTTATATGGCTGCTTTAAATCACTACTCTGCTAATTCCTACAATGGTGTCATCTCTCAGTCTGTTTCTATTAATTGTTTTCTCCTGGTTATGTGTTACAAATTTTTAAATTGGACCATATGTGTAAGAATCTGGATTTGATACTCAAGAGTTTTCAGTTTTATTCTGTCAAGCACTTAATTTACTATTTGAGCAGCCTACATACACTGAAGCTAGTTTTAGGTTTTGTTAGGAATGGTCTAGAGTAACTCTTACTCCAGGATTACATCAGTATTTATAAGAAAAGGCTTTTCTGGGATTTTAACTGAATGACTGAGTATTCAATGATATCTCTTTAATTGGTTGATTAGAAATCTAATCCTTCACATTACTGTTTGACCTCCACTAAGAAAGCTGTTCTCTGCCAGTCCTCACAGAGTCTCATCCTGCAAATATGAAGTTACTATCTCCAAAGACTCAAAGATATCTGTGGCTCTTTCTCTGCCCCACAAATATCTGGTTATTCAACAACCCTGAACTCTGATCTCTGTTTCTTCTGCTCAATGAAAGTACTGCTGCCTGTTTGACCACTACTCCCCTATGACCAAGTTTGGGGAATGCCTCCAGACAGATAGAACCCAGGGTAGATGTGGAACTTACATCATGAATTTCCATTCTTTCTGTTGTCCAGTACCTACAAATAGCTGCTTCATAAATTTTATCCATTGATATAGATTATTTGGCCAACATAGATAAATTTTCTTATAAGCATCAGTGACAGCAGGTTTTGAATATTTATATAACTTGAAAGTACAAAGAACCTTTAGACTTGGCAAAATTAATCTTCCGTATTGCTAAATGATTTGTCAGGGTTCACAGGGCATGTTTCGTAGGTGAGAAATAGATCTGAGATGAAACCTTGGAGCTTCAAAGCTTCCTCTCTGAGCCATAATCTTCTTGGCTGGATTTAGGTCTGAGGAATAATAGAAAATAGCATGGGGTGAAGTCATGAAAGAATGCCAGTGTCATCAGAGGATTTAATTTAAACATATCTCATTTCAGACATTGCATCTTCTCTCTCTGAGATGGTTAAAAGTATATGTTACGCTTTAACTCTCTGACCACCGAAGAAGAAAGAGAAAAACTAGTGAAGTTTTCCTAGAGTTTTTGTTGCCCAGTGGCCTCTTTCTACGGGACATTTTGTTGTTACTATGTTTTTTTTTTGCTGAGGAAGATTCGCCATGAGCTAACATCCGTACCAGTCTTCCTCTATTTTGTATGTGGGTCGCCACCACAGCATGGCTGACGAGTGGTGTAGGTCTGTGCCCAGGATCCGAATCCGCGAACTTGGGCTGCCAAAGTGGAATGTGCCATGGGGTCGACACTACTATGTTTGTTGTTAAATGTATCCACCACCACACACATCCACCAAGATATTTGCAAATGCAGAATCATTCTTCTATTATCAGTGGATATAGTGGTAACAACAACAGCTTAATTAAAGGCTTTTTATTCCTTCATCTATTTAATATTTCTGAAAGGTACTACTTAATAAGAGTTAACTATCAATTAAAAACAAAGGTATTTCTTCTAACAAAAACAAATTATTCTGACATGACATGCTACAATTGTAGAATGTTTTCTTATTCCCCTTGAGAAGTTCTGATTTACATAATATTTTAACTATCATACTTTTTTTTTTTTTTCTTTTATACAGAAAATTCCCGTGCTGGAGTTCTGAATGTAAAACATTAAAAGGTTCACAATTCTTTTTCTTTTTTTTTCTTTTTTAAGTTGCTGACTGAAGATATAAGAAATAGACTGACACTAACCACTTCAATGTTTTGCTTAGAAATGGAGCGATGGATGGTGCACAATGCAGTTCATTCATGTTGGCGGAAGACTGAACTCCTCAGGGATCCAAAGAGGCAACATTTTCCTTTGTACAATTTTTCACAAACCCTGAACCTGTATTAAATAAAGTTTTTGACATGGATGCCCTTGAAAAATTCCCATGCCTGTTATCAGCCCAGTTCTAGCTAGTTCCAATTATCTTGTTTAACAATTTGAGGGACAATTTTTTTTTTTTCTCATGAGAAACTGCCAAACCAGAAAGGATGGTTTAGCTAGAAGGCACGGTGATCTGGTTGACAGAACTATTTTTTGGAATCCTCTGGATACCTGAAGTCATTTACCTTTACATTTATGAGGATTAAAAAGATTCCGGCAGCCTTCAAGGTTGTGGTTGACACTCCTTGCATGTAACTATGAAGGAATTTTGCAAACAGCTTGGCTGAAAATTACTCCACTGTAAACAGACATTTAAATAGTGGCAACTTATTTGACACAAGTTAAAGCCTATTAGTAATTTCAAATGCTGTATGTTAGGGACTTTTCAGAAGAGGAAAAGAATGTTATGTGTTCTTGAAAGGCTAAGACTATTTCTGCCATTTATAACTATCTAACACGAGCCCAAAATGATGATAAACACTCTATATCCGTTAATTCTGATCCTCACAAATAGCTATCTTGTTGCGTTATAATATCTCCATTCTATATTGGAAAAAGAACAATTTTAGAGAGATTAAAGAATGTACTCAAGTTTACACAGCTAACGTTAGGACAGAACCAGAGGCAAATGCTGGTCGATGTGATCCTGACTTGACACCCTTTACATTATACATTTTAATTAAATGTTTAAGAAGATAAGGAAAATAACTTAGTATTCTCCAAACTAGCCCTCTTTTCATCTTCACATTTTTTTTAAATTTATTTTATTTTATTCTATTTTTTTGCTGAGGAAGATTTGACCTGAGCTAACATCTGTAGCCAATCTTCCTCTTTTTTGCTGAGATGATTCACCCTGGGCTAACATCTGTCGCCAATCTTCCTCTATTTTGTATGTGAGCTGCCATCACAGCAGGGTCACTGACAGACAAGTGGTGTTGGTCCATGCCCGGGAACCGAACCTGGGCCTCCGAAGTGCAGCGCACCAAACTTAACCACTAGGCCACCAGGGCTAGCCCATTCTTCACACTTTTTATTGATATTATCGTTACCTTCTCAGACTCAAAAATTTTAAATTATGATTGCCTTTTCCCTCTAATATATCTTCCTAACCACTTCTGTATTCAATTCCCTTCCTCATCTACTGCTCTCTCACAAAATAATCGGTGGGATCATCTAATTAGTATGTTGTCTTCCTTGAGTTCACTGTGTACCTTTTAGCTTTCATTTTCTCTGTTTCCAGTCTCTCCTTAAAATATAACCCCCTCTACCCTTTGTTAATAATGTTTAAGAGCCTAATTCTAGCCTCTACTACCTCATCTCTCATCGTTATCTCCTCCCATTCACTCTCAAACTTGCAATACAATTTTATGTGTTTGCTTGTTTGTTTCTATGCATTTGTTTCTGTCCCATTCCCAGATTAAACCATAACATTCTGGAAGGTGGATTTTGTATGCAAACAACAAACATAGCATTATAAACTCACAAGAAAAAAGGACTAGGGAATAAACATTTTCTGAGTGTCTTCTATACTTAGGGCATATGGCTAATCCGTTATTTATTATTTTATTTAATCCCCTTCAAAACATCTAATGTAGATGTAAGGACCCTTGTTTTAAAAACTATGAATGTATGATTCAAGGTGTTTAAGTACTTTACTTACGTCATCCAGATAATAACGGGCTAAACAAATTTTTTTTAACACTAGTCTCTCTGATTCCAAACCTGTCCTCATTTTATTATACCAAACAATTCTTCCACATTTATGGTTATTTAACTTTTGTATTAAATCAGTTTCACAATGGTAGAAGGGGGTTACAGGTCCAAATATTTTGACATAGCATGCCAATGTGTATTGCAGTTAATAAATTTAGAAACTCTCAGAGCATGAATTATGAATTTCAGCAGTTATTGACAAATTATATAAATTTGAAAAAAAAAACCACATTCTATATAAAATGAGGAGGTGGAAAAAAAGTGGAATCAAATAATAAAAAACTGTAAGATTAACATGCATAACTTCAACAATATAAATAAACTCATTACCAAAGCAAAGAATACATTCCAAATGGTTTAATTAATTTTCAAAAATACCAGACATTTTTGCTACTAAATTTTGACCATATACTCACTAGAAATCTCTTTGAGTTCTTAAACCAAAGGAAAAAAAATATAACCTTTATCTTTAAAAGAGATTTGAAGGCACGCAATGTGGCATGGGTGATAAATTGAAATCTTCTGTCCCTTTTTATTCATTCTTCTTCATTTTCTGTGGGTAGACAAGGTTTGCTAGCAGAACTGGCCCAGTAGACACAAGTAGTAACAAGAGGTTATTCTTACAGGAGTGGTTCAGATTAACTTGTAAATCGAAGGGAATTGTTACCACTAGTAAGATGAAATCAGATTTACTCATTTAAGCAAAGTTTTCTGGAGCTCTGTGTTTATGTCACTAAACAGGTGGAGGCCAATATAATTTACAATGAGAGAATGACAAAATTTAGAGGGAATAAACTCTATCTATCTCACTAAGCCATAGGAACAGGATTTCAAAAAAAATAGAAGAATAAAGTTGAAGATGCAGCTGATTTATTTGGTATTTTTTACATAAAATACATTGTTGTCTTAATATACTCAGGTATTTATTTTTCATCTAGCCAGAATATTTGTCTGTTTAACCCATATTTCCCCCATGTCCTGAGATTTACTGAATAAAATTTTATATATCAGATTGTTTAATATAAAGAAATCTTTAAAATATTATTTTTAATGGCTTTACTGAGATGCATTTCACGTACCATACAATTTGCTAATTCAAATTGTATGAGTCAATGCTCTTTAGTGTATTCATAGCTGTGTGACCATCATCAAGATCAATTTTAGAATATTTCATCTCTCCAAAAAGAAACCTTATCATATCTAAGGCATTGTATCTAAGATGATGTGATATCTAAGCAGTAATTACCTAACATAAAATCACAAAGTTTTACTTCTGTTTTTTTTCTATATTTTTATTTATATAAGTTATTTTCACTCTTATTTTCATGTGCCCTTTGGAAGTTCACTTCCCATTTCCCTCCAACCCACCCAGCCCTAGGCAAATACTAATCTACTATCTGTCTCTATAGAGTTGCCTATTCTGCACAGATCATATAAATGGAAACATATACTATTGATTCTTTGTGACTAGATTCTTTTCACTCAGCATAATGTTTTCAAGGCCCAACCCGGCTGTACAATGTATCTGTGCTTCATTTTTATGGCAGAATAATATTCCATTGTATAGATACACCACATTTTGTTTATCCATTCACCATTTGATGGACATTGAGACTATTTCCACGTTTTGGCTATTATGAATAATGCTGCTATGAATATTCATGTGCAAGTTTTTGTTGGACATATGTTTTCATTTTGGGGGGTATATACGTAGAAATGGAATTTCTGGGTCATATAGGAACTCTGTGTTTAAAATTTTGAGGAACTGACAGACTGTTTTCCAAAGTGGCTGTACTATTTTACAATCCCAACAGCAACGTTTCTGAGTTCCAATCTCCCCACATCCTCACCAACACTTAGTTGTTTGATTATAGCCATCCTAGTACATGTGAAGTGGTATCTCATGGTGATGTTGACTTGTATTTCCTGAATGACTAATGACTTTGAGCATCTTTTCATGTGCTTTAATTGCCACGTGTATATCTCTTCCTTGGAGAAATGTCTACTTAGATTCTTTGCCCATTTTTAATTGGGTTATTTGTCTTTTTATTTTTCACTTGTAACAGTTTTTTATACAATCTAGATACCACTGCTTCATTAGTTACATGATTTGCAGATATTTCTTTCTGGACAGTACCTTGTCTATTCACTTTCTTCATTGAGTCCTTTGATGCACACGGTTTTTAATTTTGATGAATCCAGTTTATCTATTTTTTCTTTTGTTTCTTGAGCTTTTAGTCTCATATCTAGAAACTCTTTCCTAATCCAAGGTCATGAAGATATATGGTTACGTTTTCTTATGAGTTTCACAGTTTTAGCTGTTACATTTAAATCTCTGATCCACTTTTGGTTAATTTTAAAATTATGGTGTGAGGTAGGGGTCCAACTTCACTCCTTTGTGTAAGAGTTAATTTTGGTGCTCTCAATTATATTCTATAGACCTATTCATCTACCCTTATGGCAGTATACACCATGTTATTACTTTAGCTTTGTAGTATGTTTTGAAATAAGGAAGTGTGTGTAATCCAACTTTCTTTTTCTTTTCCAAGATTGTTTTGGCTATTCTGGGTCCCTTGTATTTCCATATGAATTTTAGGATCAGCTTTTCAATTTCCTATTTAAAATAAAAAAAGCAGCTAAAATTTAGATAGAAATTAGATTGAATCTAAAAATTAATATGAGGCATATTGCCATCTTAAGAATATCAAGTCTTCAAATCCATGAACATGGGGCATCTTTCCATTTATTTAGATATTCTTAATTTCTGTGAACACTGTTTTGCAGTTTTTGGAGCACAAGTTTTGCACTTTTTTGATAAATTTTTTCTAAGTATTTTATTTCTTTAATACTATTATAAATAGAATTGTATTCGTAATTTCATTTTTGGAATATTCATTGTATTACATAGAAATATAATATATTTTTCTGTATTGAACTTGTATCCTGTAACTTTGTTGAACATGATTATCAGTTCTGTAGATTTTTTTGTGAATTCTTTAGAATTGTCCACATACAAGATCATGCCATCCACAAGAAAAGTTTAGTTTTACTTCTTTCTTTCCAATCTGGTTGAGCTTCATTTATTCTTGTTGTCTAACTGCCCTAAGTAGAATCTCCAGATAACATGGAATAGAAGTGGTAAGAACAGACATCTTTGAATTGTTCTTCATCTTTATGGGGACACGTCCAGTCTTTTATGATTTGGTACCAGATTGAGTGTAGATTTTTCCTCAGTGCTTCTCATCAGTTTTCAGAAGTTCCATTCTATTCTAGTTTGTTGGGTGTTTATATCTTGAAAGTGTGTTGGATTTTATAAAATGTCTTTTATTCTATGGATATGACATATTACATTAATTGAGTTTTGGGTGTTAAACCCACCTTGCATTCTTGGGAGAAATACTATTTGATCATCATGTATATTCCTTTTGAACATTGCTGGATTTGAATTACTGGCTTTTGAGGATTTTTGCACCTATATTTGTAAGAGATTTTGGAGTGCAGTTTTATTTTCTTGTGATATTTTTGTCAGGTCTTAGCACCAGAGTGATAGTGGACTCATAGAGTGAGTTGCAAAATATTCTTTCCTTTTCTATTTTTGAAAGAATTTGTGAAAAAAATGGTATTAATTTATCTTTAAATATTTGGTAGAATTCACCAGTGCAGCCATCATATGGACCTGGTCTTTTCCTGCAGGAAAGCTTTTAAATTGGTAAGTAAATACCTTTAGTTGTTTTAGGCCTATTCAGAAGTTTAATTTATTCCTGAGCCAGTTTTGGCAGTTTCCAGGAATTTGTCCATTTCATCTAAGTTACCTGTTTTGTTGGCACAGATGTTTGTAGTAATCTCTTATAATTTTTTTTAATTTTTGTAAAGCCAGTAGAGTTATCCACTTTCTGATTTTACTAATTAGAGTTTTTCCTCACTTTTTCTTGATTTGTGTAGGTAAAGGCTTGTCAATTTGGTTGGTCTTTTCCAAGAACCAGCTATCTCTTATGTTGATTTTCTCTATGATTTTTCTATTCTCTATTTCATTAATTTCCACTCCAATCTTTATTATTTTCTCTCTTCTGCTTCTTTATGTTTAGTTTTCTCTTCTTATTCTCTTCAGGTCGAATGTTAGGTTTTTTTATTTGATACATGTCTTCTTTTATAATATAGCTATTTGCAGGTATATATTTTCCTCTAAGCACTGTTTGGCTGTATCTCATAAGTTTGGATGTGTTTACTTTCTTCTTTTATCTCACAGAATTTTATAATTTTCCTTGTCATATCTTCTTTGACCCATTGGTAATTTAGGAGTGTATTGTTTCATATTCACATATTTGTCAGTTTCCCCAATTCTTTTTGCTCATTTTTTATTTCTAATTTCATTTCATTGTGGTCATAATATATAGTTTGATTTCAATCATTTTAAATTTATTGAACTTTTTTATGGTCTAGAATATGGTTGCTCTTAAAGAATGTTTCATGTGCACTTGAGAAGAATGTGTATTATACTCTTCTTGGGTGGAGTGTTTTATAATATGTCTGTCACATGTAGTTGATTCAAATCTTAAATTTCCTTCCTACTTTTACTATCCATTATTCGGTTGGGTTGTAATAAGGAGTCTGACTCCATTTTTTGATGTTCCACTGCTGATAGTTTTTAGGCCTTATCCTTCTGTCTTCCCTCTGCTCTAAGCTGATAAGCAAGTTCAGGTTCTCCTTCCTTTGGTATTGACACGCAGTACACATCTCATATGTAAAACTTCACCCCTCCTCTACCCCTTAACCACCATAAAAACTCCAAACCAATCTCCTTTCTCTGCTCTCTCAAGCTGTTTTTGGACTATCTTGGTAAGCTTCTCTTGTTCTCCTTAGAAAACTTAATTATGTGAGTAACAATCATTTTTATACTCTCTTGGTGTATATGTGGAGTCATCAGTCTCAACATCCATACCAATTTATAGATGGAAGTCCATCTTGCTTCTTTGGGAAGGCCACAACAGAGGTATTGAAGTCTCTAACTATTATCATTTAATTGTATATTTCTTCAATTCTGTCAAATTTTTATTAATATATTTATGGGCTCTGTTGTTAGGTGCATATACATTTATAATTGCATATTTATATGTTTATATATAAAAATAAGTTTATATATAAACATATTTGTATATTTGTATATAAACATATAAATAAAAGAATAATATATAAAATTGAGCCTTTCATCATTATGAAATGGCCTTCATCATTGGTAACATTTTTGTTCTGTTTTAAAGTCTAAATAAACTCTCTATCTTTGCAATTTTTCTGTAAATCTAAAACTGTTCTAAAAATGTTTATTTTAATAATATATGTCAAAAAATTCCTGTTTTATAGATGAGGAAACTAAGTGCAGAGAAGTGAAGAGAACAGGTACAGAGTTATAGAGTTAATAGATGTCAGGGAAAATATTTGATTTCCCCACATTATACTGCCCATTTACCTCTAACTGCAGCCAGAAGAGCTGGTTTCACTGTTTCCTTCAATTTCGATCTTCAGGGAGGAAAACTAACTTCTTGTTGCCTAAAGAATTACTGGCTGTTAAAAGTTTGTAAAAGCAGCCAGAATAAGATAATTTTGCCAGATCTTGAAACAAAGAATCAGTTCAATTTAAAAGACAGTTGAACCCAGCCCCGTGGCTTAGTGGTTAAGTGCGCTCGCTCTGCTGCTGGCGGCCCGGGTTCGGATCCTGGGCGCACACCGACGCGCTGCTTCTCTGGCCATGCTGAGGCCGCGTCCCACATACAGCAACTGGAAGGATGTGCAGCTATGACATACAACTATCTACTGGGGCTTTGGGGGAAAAAGAAATAAATAAAATTATAAAAAAAATAAAAATAAAAATAAAAGATAGTCTATATGAAAATGAGTGCATCTGAATGAAAAGACGCTAGTGCCGCAATTATTAAATATGTATTTATTCAACAGACACAAAGAGTATGCCCAGCTTTGTGTGAGATGAAAAGGAGGTTAACACACTGTTCCTACCTTTGAAGAAACAGTATCTGCACACAAAAATGAAAGATTGCTTGGTGATGTGCATCAAATCAGTCTGAGAATAAGAAATCCTTTTCCTTGCTTAAATTTTTAGTCATCAGGTAGAGTTGAAGACCTCAGGTTAGAGTTGGGAGATATTATGGTAAATGACAACAAAAAGAAAATTTTTTCTGTAAGTTCAAATAGACCTTGAAAATTGGGTAGATTACAGAAAGAGTGAGCAGAAAGAACCATTACTTGGATAAAGCTACAGACATAAAGCCAAATATTTTCACTATTCAACTTTTATATTTCATTGATGGAATACAATCATGCATTTAAAATTTGCTCAATTTTGATGTCTTGAAAGAAAAATTATTTCCTTGCAGTCGTAACGTTTCAGGTATCATTATAAGAAATCAAATATATATAAAATTATTCTAATAATCATATTTTATTTTAAAAAGTATAAATGTAAAATATGTATATATTTAATACATTGCAAAGAGTATAAAATTTAAATTAAATTTTTTTATTGTCTCACCTTTCTCCTTCACTTCACCCTCACTCTTGGACCCTTTTCTGGAGTCAATCCTATTTATATTTTACTTTGGATTTCTTACAAGACTTTGTTCTAAACTGTCTTCATTCCGTATAACTGAATGCATATTAGTTTCCTTATATGAGCCAACTCTAAAAAAATATAACTGAATATTATGTGTCTGAATTAGGATAAATCATCTTTAAATGTCAAGTACTATATCTGAACTAATTGATAATATATTTGCATTTATATCATGGTGACATATTTTTCTGGTTTCTCCTTCTAATAATTTAAAGTCAATTAGGGTCTTTTTTTTTTTTTTACATTGATCCATGGAGACACTGATATATCAATTTTTAAAATCAACTCACTCGTTTTCAGAATTCCTCCTGGAAAAAAGTAATTACGTGATCAGATTTCTTCACATAATTCATTTTGCTGAACTCAGCTCACAGACTAGAGAGTAGTTATCTATATTAGATGTCAACTACCAAAATGGGGAAAAATGGCACACATTTCTATGAAACTGACTCAAAGTTGAATTATCCCACGGATTGTTGAAGCCTTGACAAGAGACTATGTAGAATATAAGAATGTTGTTTTCTACATTGGTCTCATACAACATAAGGTCAAAATGTTCTTGTTTAATTTTTCCACATCTCTTTTAAACACAAACACTTACATAAACAGGAATTTTCAGAATTATTAGATTATAAAATCAAAGATTATAGAAGTAAAAACTATTCGATTACCAATAAGTAAGGGCTAAGTAAGTAATTAAAACATTGTTTCAAGTAGATTGAAAAAACTACTGCCATATTTCAAATTGGGCCTACTGGGGAGTTTCGTAAGAACAAAATGGGTCCTTGGGACCTGATCATATTTTCCCTTTCTCCACTTCTATTCCTCACATTGGGTGAAAAATCAAGAAAGTTCTACACTTTGGAGTCTTCCATATTTCAGGATTTCCATACCTAATTACTAACTACAGATCTTTCCCAGAAACCTTTACTTATGAAGTTAACTAACTGAAAACAAACTCTAAAATATATCATTGCATACAATTTTTCTTTTTTTAAAAAATTCTATTCTGTGGAGGCTTGGTGAAACTTGGAGTTAATGAAACCATTCTTTCATTTCTAACTCCCCGTGATCCCAAAGTCATGCTTAGACTGATTCATTGCGAGATCATGAAAAATATTTTCCACACCAGGCGTTCTCCACTTTCAATGAAATTAATACATTCTCTCCACACATAATATGCATTCTATGGGTACTTTTAAAATACTAACTACCTGAGTAAATAGCATTGTCATAAGTGATTAGGCACATCGCAATTTTTATTTAAAAGTCATTGGAAAGAATCAGGAACTTTATTAGTACCATCTCTAGTACCCACTTGGTAATAGATACAGCTCTCAAAATAATTGCACGTTGTACATACACACCTCTCCTATAAATTCTCCTCACTCCTTATAAATAAAATTTAGAGTGAGCCTAGAAAGGACAAGGTAATAAGTCCTTTCACAAATGAAAGAAGACGTATGTCGATTTAAATCATTCAGTATAGATGGCAAATACAGACAGGCATAATCTGTAATATAAGTCAATTTACACTGTTTTCTTTTTTCTCTTTAACAAATAATATGCCATCTAGAGTGTTTGAAATATCATCTGTTATAATAAAAATATCAATTTGTTTCCTGCTGTACTGGTTACAAATTGCCTAGACATACTCACAAGTTAACATTAGAATCTGTGTAATATTTTCTAGTATTTCCAGTGAAGGCAGGGCATTTATTCAAACACCTCCTCACACCGTTACGCACCCAGAAACCTAAATTATGCTTAAATCATCTGTCTAAGCATGAAAGAGAAATGCCCAATACACCTTTTAAACTGTTTGCTCATATAAAACTTCTGAAAATACAGATTTTGCTTTTATCATGTTGGTATCAACCTAACACTAAATGCAACGCCTTAGATATAGAAGGTCCAATTACTTGATTTTGCTTTTGAAAAAAAAATGCCTTTCAAAGATTAAAAAAAGAAATCTTCTCTGTGTCTAGGAACTGTAGTATTATACGTTTAAGTAGTGCTATGAAATGCTTCATCAGAAAAGCTGATTATCTGTCAATAGAAAAATTGTGGAACAATAAAAACTCTAACGTTTAAAATTTGCCCTCTACAACTCACAAGTGTTATATTTTAATAAACTACAGTTTTAAAACTCTTGTAGGCATATTTATTTCCTGAAGCTATTGAGCCAATTGTTTTTATAAGCTAAATAAGGAAATGAGGAAAAAAATAAGGTGATTTGATTATGCTCATGCACGTATTTTCAAATAGACAATAATCACTCAAATGATGAGATTAAATGCAAATCTCAATTAAAAAGAGTGTTTTATATTTGATTTGCTAAAACAATAAGAATAATCATTCTTCAAGTATGCTAAAAAGGTTACTAGTCTTGGTAAAGGACTATTTCTGTAGTTTCCTTTCAATTGTTCTATGTTTCCTCATTAATGCATATTATATATAATTAGAGTTTCAGGTTAAGCCTTGAGTGGATTGTTTTCTTACCTGCCACCTCTTAAATGTCCTCAATCAATCTGCTATTTCTTGTAGACCACAAAATTTTTTTTTTTGCAATAACAGGCTCTTTGGAGTTTAAAGTGCGAATCCTGTTGGGGGAAGCTTGAAACAATAGCAATGGTAGCACTCACATACTGGCCACAGGTCACGGTTCTGCTCTATCAGAAGAGCAGCCCCCCACCCTCAAAAGTACTACCCCTTTAACAATGGACAAATTACCTTTCCTTGCTAGCTCCCCCTCCTCTTCGAGAAGAGCTGAGTCTTATGAACTTCCTACTTCACTTAGAGTAATACCCACCAGGGGCCCACAGGTACAGGGGAATTATCTTAGTAAATATACGGTATTTTATGATTAGGGGTGGGAGGAAACTTTTAAAAGCTACATATTCATACTCTAACAGTTTTGGATCGACCTGTTTTAGCTTTTCTATGTCTTATTTGCTGCTCTACTTTTGACCTAAATACAGGCACATATGGAACTTGACACTTGGCATTGTTTTGGTTTGCTTTGGAAACTTGAATGAATTTCAGGGTAACCATTGATTTGAAAAGGACTAAGCGCCCAAGTCATGGTCTGTTGTTATCCGGGCTTATCTACTAGAAAAAGCAAAGAGTGGGAAATGAGGATACCCACACACAATCCTCTAGCCCACAGAGCCCTTCATAAGCATTTAATTCAAATTTGGTAGAAAAGTTTGGGATAGTGTTCATTTAATTAAGGAAAGTCTAAGCAGGGAATTTGGGGTAATATTTGGTAAAAGACACTGCTTTAGAAAATAGTCACCAGTTTTCACTGATAATGAAATGGTCTAGTATAACCACTTGGGGAGAAAACAGTGAGACTATCTTTCTGGCAAAGAAGTCAATAAGATGATATGTCTGAATAATATTTCAGGCAGTGATATCCACTAATAGGCATGAATATAATGCCAAATAAGATAGTCAAAATCTCCCCTGTGTCTCTAGGCAGACTAATACAGTTTTTTCACAGTGGCTAATGCATGGGCTCTGAAATCAAGCTATCTGGGTTTTTGTTCTAATGTAAGATATTTCATCTCTATGTTTTCATTTGCTTCTTTTATGTAATGGACATTATAGTTGACCAACATGAAATGGTCAATGTGAAGATTCATATTGTAACCCCATGTAATATACATAGCCTATTGCCAGGACATAGGCAAGTGATCAATAAATTCTACATAATAATGTTAATAACCATGACCACAAAAATTATATTTATTATCTGAATTCAAAATTCAGGCACCTAGGTTGAAAAGAAAGAAAAGGAAAAATAGCTGTGTCCTTCCTGAGTACAAGAGTCATCGTAGACAAAGATAATGAAAATTGAAGGACATTTACGTGACTAAATTAAAATTTAAACTAATAAAGAATGCTTGATATTACGACTCTCTGGGCTTTATCATCATGAAATAATTATCCCATTTACTTCAAAAAATGTTTTGCTTGCTTCTTTGTTTTTTTGTTTGCCTGAAATTTGAAGATAAATATACATTATGTAATTAATATTATTTGGAGGGACTTCCTCTTCTATCCAAAGTCAGGTAACAGGGACCAAATTTATCCTCCCACCTGAAACAAGCAAGAAAAACAGTGATCTTTGAGAGACAGGAACAAATGAAGTCAGCCCCACAATTGCCACAATTGGCTGTTCTGAGAGTTTGCAAACTGAAAGAAACCAACGATCTAAGTAAACGGAGAGAAATGCCATGTTCATGTGTTGGAAGACACAGTAAAGATGTCAATTCCTCCAAGTTGATATATATGTTTAATACAATTCCTATCAAAATATCAGCAATATTTTTTGTAACTATAGACATGATTATTCTAAAATTTATATGGAAAAGCAAAGGAGCTAGAATAACAGAAATAATTTTGAAATATAAAAATGAAGTGTAAGAAATCAGTCTACCTGATTTCAACACTTTTTCTATAGCTACAGTAATCAAGAGTGTGTGGTATTGGCAGCGAGATAGACACATAGATGACTGGAATAGAATAGAGAACCTAGAAACTGATTTTTGTTTTGTGACAAGAAAGATTGGCCCTGGGCTAACGTCTGTTGCCAGTCTTCCTCTTCTTGCTTGAGGAAGATTGTCCCTGAGCTAAAATCTGTGCCAGTCTTCCTCTATTTTGTATGTGGGATGCCAGCACAGCATGGCTTGATGAGCAGTGTGTAGGTCCTTGCCAAGGATCCAAACACATGAACCTTGGGCCGCCAAAGTGGAGCACATGAGTTTAACCACTATGCCACTGGGCCGGCCCCAGAAACTGATTTTTTACAAAGGTGCAAGTGCAATTCAATGGAGGAAATATAGCCTTTCAATAAATGGTTTGGAGCAATTGGACATCCATGGGGGGGCAGGGGGAAAGAACTGTGACCTGTCACATATCTTAGAAAAAATTAACTCAAAATGGATATGAACTTAATGTAAATCATAAAACTTTGAGAAAAAAATAGAAAATTTTGGGATCTAAGACCTGGCAAAGAGTTCTTAGACTTGACGTAAAAGGAAAGTCATTAAAGGAAAAAATGATAATTTGGACTTCATCAAATTAAAAACTTTTGTTCTGCAAAAGATCACATTTAAGAGGATGACAAAATGAGTCATAGAATGGGATAAAATATTTGCAAACCACATATCCAACAAAAGATTAGTGTCTAGCATACATAAGGAAGTCTCAAAACCCAACAATAAATAAACAAATAATACAATTAGAAAATGGGCAAAACTCATAAGAGAAATTTCACCAAAGAGGATACATAGGTGACAAAAACGGCACATAAAAGAATAAAACAATGTTGAACATCATAGCCATTAGGGAAAGGCAAATTAAAACCACAATGAGATATCACTGCACATTATCAGAATGGCTGAAATAAAAAATAGTGGTAACACTCAATGATGGCAAGGCTGTGGTGAAACTGAATCACTCATACATTTCTGAGGGGACTGTGAAATTATATATCTATTCTAGATGAAATATGGCAGCTTCTTTACAAAACTGAACATACGCTTACCATACAACCCAGGAATGTCACTCCCGGTCATTTATGTCACACAGAAACCTGTACAAAAACGTGTATAGCAGCTTTAGTCATGAAGCCAAAAACTGGAAACATCCCAGCTGCCCTTCAATAGGTGGTGGTTAAACAAATGGCGTCGCTTTCATGCCATGGAATACAAATAAGCAATAAAAATGACAAACAATTGATACATACAACAACCTGAATGACCCTCAAGAGAATTATGCTGAGTGAAAAAAACACCAATCTCTAAAGGTTATATCCTGCATGATTCCATTTATAGAACATTTTGAAATGAGAAAATTATAGAAATGGAGAACAGATGAGGGGTTGACAGTGGTAAAGGAGGTGGTGGGGCCGGGAGGGAAAAATATGCAGGCAGAAAACGGCAACATGAAGGATCTTTTTTGCAAGATGTTACCATTTGGGAAAACTGGGCAAAGGTTACCTGAAATTTCTCTGTATTGTTTCTTATACTTCCATATAAATCTACAATTATTTCAAAATGAAAAAGTTTAATTGAAAAAGAAATAATACAACTTTTTAAAAAATCTATACTTGAAACATCAAAATTTATTGAAATATGCTCTAACATAGAAAAATACTACTAAATAAATAGTAAGAGATGCTGTACTCAGTAAACATATGTCATTCGAAATTTATTAATTGATTCTATATTGACAATAAATTAATAAATTTTATAAATTTAAAAAATACCAAAAAATTATACATTTTATAATAAATATGAAAATATATGTGCACTATAAACATTCAAAAATTAGAATTATATAAAATTAAAGGTGAACATTTTCTCTTTTCTATTCCTATTATCCCTAACTCCCTTTCTTATAGGTACCTAACTACTTATAAGAAAACAATTTAATATATATTTTTTTAGGGTAGAGGGAGGATTTTACCCTAGCATTCATATATGTAATTATTTTCTCTATAATTTTTTCATTCAACATATATTTTGAAGGTCTTTATATTCATTTTATAGAAAGCTACTATACTAGGTGTAAAATTCCATACTATTGATATATGCTAAAATTTGTTTGATCATGACCTATTTTAAGACATTTGTGGGCTTTTGTCCTATTTAGTAATAATAAAATATTAGAATAATTTGGTAGTGCCCATGCATGTACATCAATCTGAGTACCTACAGGAGTATTGCTTTTGTTTAGATTCCAGAAATACATTTTTGCGTCCAAATACATGCACATTTTTTTAACATACAGCTCTCTAGAAAGGTTTCCCACCTATGTCAGATCAAGTGGGAATTCGTATTCATTCTTGTACAGGCTAACCTCTCTATTGAAGGGGTTAAAAGTCTCCAAACTCCATTAGGCTGACTGGAAGGCAGAAGAAAGTGCCAGGCTGCAACTTCTGGACTTCTGTCCAGGGGTCGCGGCAACTTTTTGATATTTGCATTAAAAACTCCCCTCTCCTTTTTTGCTCCTCCGGATAGGCCCACTTTCTCACTTTTGCTCTTCTGGTCCTTCCAACATCTTTGTAAGAAGTTGCTACTTGCTAAAACATGGGTGAAATAAGTACTTTTTCCTGTCTACAAAAGCTGAAAGTGGACTTGCATCACAAGAAAAGTTAAAACCAAAAACTTGTTTTTTGAGAAAATCAAAATTATTTGGATAAAAATATACCTAAAATCATTTAGGGAGAGAAGACATGGTTTTTAGAAAGCACCTGAAATAAAATAGTGGCTTCAAAGAAAGCTAAGCTTCCTAGCGGCCAATAGGGAAAAATTAGGGGTGAGAGCAGAATAAGGTATGAATTTCCCCTTGTCTGTTATCATCAAAGTGAATCTTTTTCTGGAAAGAAAACAAGAGTTTTCTCTCTGAGTTGTAAATCACTGCAGTGCCACATGGCACGAGGGTCTATGTGATCATTAGGAATACACTGCTTTCTTTCAAGGGATACAATCCTCACCCCAGCCTCTGCTGACCACCATCAGAATGGGTGAGCAGTGTGACCACCTTCTTGCTACCATCAGTGTTGTTGTTGAATGCTTGGGGGTTATGATAGCCATTTTATTAAGTATAAATCGTTTGTTTAATATGGCTTTTACTTTAAATATGGAGCTTTCTTTCTAACAGTTTCCAATTTCAAGGGTTGAATTGAACAGAGATGTTCTTATTTCTGGGGCATAAAGGCTGTGAAAGGCTTTTCTCTATGCAAAAACTACCAAGAGTATGCCAACTACAAGAGCGCGTCCGATTTCTTGAGGCTAATCAAGAAACAAGGCTTAAATTTCTCAAATGAGAGCCAAGTTTCCCTTTTATTTTCCTGACATAACCTGCCTGCCTTATCCCCAGCCTTGCGGAAAGCAGAGCTGGGATTAGGAAGAAGGCTTTCTCAAAATAGCCCTACCTTAAAAGGCAAAGATTATTTTCTCTGGGTTAAATCAAATGAGCATTCGTGCCCCATCATGTCCCTCCAAGTAGAGCCTGCCTCATTGGCTCTGCTTAGTTCCCTCTCCCTCTCACCTTTCAACTGAGTCTTGAAATGACATTAGAACTCTTTATGTTTAGAGATTAAATTAACTACTTAGCCAAATCACTAAAGTGGAAGATATAATGCTCAGGAGCGAGCATTTCATTTACAAAAATGCATGTTCTCTAATGCAATAAATGGTGATAGTGTGTCTTTAGGCCGTGGTTATTCCACTGTTTGGGGAAATAATAAAGACTTTTCATTTTCTCCCTTAGATCATAAGTGCTGTGTTATTAGTGCCATCTCAGCGTTAAACCAGGCTGCAAGCTGCTTACTCTTCAAAATGAAGCTTTATTTTTTAGTTTAATTGCTTTTTCAGGAGCATTATTAACTTCCGGAAGGGGAGAAAAAAATTAAAGCAGATGAAGCTGTGGTTCAGTATATTTGAAGCTAAAAAAACACATTTCAAAAACTAATGCAACAATACTGTACCGATTATCAAGAATAATATTAGGGAATATACATAGTGTGATAATTATAGAAAGAATGATCTTGTCAATACCAGGTGTGAGCACCATCTGTATTTTCTTGTTAGGTGCTCTCAACATGCTGAATAAAGAATTATCCTTTTATCCTGAGAGACCAGATAATGTCCAAACTCTCTGAACTTTTCAAAAATAAATCACCATCAAACTTTACATCCCAGTCAATCACCAGTTCTAGATTCAACTTTCTGAAATCTCTCAAATTCATCACCTTCTCATTTTCACAGACCTCCAACCTATGTCAGAACTGGGGCATTTGCCACCATGCTCACCCCCACCCCTGAAACTGTTCTCCCTGTCTTCCAATACCAATACCAGTTGTAGGATAATCTGAACTGAGTCCGTTCTACGGTATTCCACCAGAAGGTTATACATTTGTATAAATTCTTGTTGTTAATAAAGTTAAAACCAAAATGCCAGTGTCTAGAATTTCATGGGTTGATTTAACCATCTCTTTGCCTCTCTTGTTTCTAATGGAAGGTTCGACTACTCTCTGATACGTCTCATTTCCTCCGTTTAGGCTAACCTAGTCACTGTATATATAGGTAGAAGAATGGGTATGAGAATAAGATTTGAGAGTAGGTGTGACCACTCTTCCTGTCATTTCCACTGATCACTTGAGGTCTCAGGGCTTCCTATTCCTTCCCCAAATGCAGGCTCTGTAGGTATAGATGTCCAGGTTCCCAGAAGAGGACTCTTCCTCCCAAAACACACAGTCAGAGTTACACTCAACTCAATGCCATGTCCACCACTTTGTCACTTTGTGACAGAAGCCCAGCAGACAAAGAAAGGAGTTATAATAGTTTAAGTAATTATGCTACTACGTAATGCTGGCAGGGAGGGATATATTTGCACTCAGGTGATCCACTGATACATCTCTTGATATTCCTAAGCCCAAATTTAAGTGTAAATGGGCAAGTGCAGCAACTATAGCCTGATAAGGGCATGGTAACCAGGACCTCAAGCCCCTTAGGGATGAGAATCTGATATTTTCACCTTGAAAGCCATCTAGACCAGTAGAAACACTAGCCAAGGAGGAGGGGAAAGTGGAAAAGTGGTAGAAAATAGAGGGGATGTATCAGTTATGGCTTTGGGACCACTGCAGGAGCAGAGGAGTTTGTCCCATCAACCTTCCTCTTATAAGTTTCTCAAAAATTGTGACCAACCAATATCATGGAGAGGCTGTGCCTGGATGAAATAAACTTAACTGGAGAAGTAAGTTGACCTAGTGACACAAGAATGTTCTCTCATAAGTGTTGTTGGTACCTGTGTAGGATGACTTTGACTGGGCAAGTATACTCATGCCCCAGCTGCTGAGTGCATTCACTGTGGACATCTCATAGCTGCACCTTTTTTAGAGAATTGTCCTCGGGAGCTGCCTCACTAGGAAGTGCCTGAGAGTATACGTCCTTCCCTGGGGCAGCTTGCATCCAATAATTACATGATAATGTACAAAAACTCAGTCTCCTAGTCTCCAGGTAGTTCAAAACTATGAGGCCATTTAGACTTCAGAGCTCTCCATGGAATCAGCCAGAGACTAGACTCCAGCTAATACTACATGTTTATTTTAGCTTCTTCCCCTGCTCTGTACTGCTTGCCTCACTTTCTTATATGTTTCCCCTGAGAACAATCCCTCAATAAATGATTTTCATAAGAAGTCTCTCCTCAGGCTCTATTGTTAGGGAAACTGATCTAAGACATCTCATCTTTATAAGACTGAATATTTTAACTCATAATCATACTTTGTTGCTTCCTTAAACCATGTTGCTAAATTTTCCTTGCTCCTTAGTAATCTACATTTTGAGTACTTAATATTGAAGCCCCATCTTACATTGCACCTGGAGGAGATTCTGGCTGCCTTTGGCTCTCAATTTGTAAGGTGTAGTCACTAGTACCCAGAAGAACAAGCTAACCAGGCCACCAATGAATGAATGAGTCTCCATGACATTTCTCACTGCAATCTGCCTTAGTGAAGATGCCATGGGCTATTCTGGTTCACAAAAGTTTGATTACAAGCACAGCAACCACAGCCAGAGTGGGATGGATATAGTCAGGTACTATGACCCACAAGGATCATTCTGGAATCCCTCTCCTCTTACTTATTTCCTGCTTCTGGACATTTCCACTTTGTATTCAATTTTTCTTCAATAGGATGAATGAAATGTTCGTTTTCTAAATATCACAGTATTTTCCATAGAGGTGGAGTGGGGTTACTTCCATTGTGCACCTGGAAAATATGAGCAGGTCCAAGTTGTTGCCTAGGTTTTTCACCATATATCTTTTAGTAGCTCTAAAATTGGTTAAAACACAACAAATGGTTCTGAAACCACTAGACATCTATATGCAAAAAAATGAATCTAGGCACAGACCTTTCAACCTTCACAAAAATTATCTCAAAATGGATCGTAGACCTAAATGTAAAATCCAAACTGTAAAACTCCTAGAAGAAAACATAAATGAAAACCTAGATGACCTTGGGTATGGTGATGACATTTTAGATACAACACCAAAGGCATATTCCATGGAAAAATTAATTAATAAGCTGGACTTTAATTAAAATTAAAAAATTCTGCTCTGCGAAAGACACTGTCAAAAGAATGAGAAGACTGGGAGAAGTTATTTGCAAAAGACATACTTAATAAAGGACTGTTGTCCAAAATATACAAAGAACTCTTAAAACTCAACAATAAGAAAGCAAACAACCTGATTAAAAAATGGGCAAAAGACCTGAGCAGACACCTCACCAAAGGAGATATACAGATGACAAATAAACAGATGAAAAGATGCTCCACATCATATATCATTAGGGAAATTCAAATCAAAACAATGAGATATCACTACACATCTCTCAGAATGGCTAAAATCCAGAACATTGACAACACCAAATGCTAGTGAGAATCTGGAGCAACAGGAACTCCCATTCATTGCTGAGGGGAATGCAAAATGGTACAGCCACTTTAGAAGACAATCTGGCCGCTTCTTACAAAACTAAACATATTCTTACCATACAATCCAACAATCACAATCCTTGGTATTTACCCAAAGGAGATGAAAACCTAAATTTACACAAAAACCTACACAGGGGTGTTTATAGCAGCTTTATTCATAATTGCTAAAACTTGGAAGCAACCAAGATGTTCTTCATCTTGAATGGATAAATAAACTATGGTGCATCCAGACAATGGAATATTATTCAGATCTAAAAAGAAATGAGCCATTAAATCGTGAAAAGACATGGTGGAGCCTTAAATTTATATTACTAGGTGAAAGAAGTCAATCTGAAAAGGCTACGTACTGTATGATTCCAACTATGTGACATTCTGGAAAAGGCAAAACGATGGAGTCAGTAAAAAGATCAATGGTTGCCAAGGGTTAGGGGGTAGGAGAGAGGAGTAGGCAGAGCACATTGGATTTTTAGGGGAGTGAAACTATTCTGTATGATACTGTAAATGTGGATACAAGTTATTATACATTTTTCCAAACCTATAGAATGTGCAACACCAAGAATGATCCCTCATATAAACTACGGATTTTGAATGATAATGACCTATCAATATAGGTTAATCAATTGAAACAAATGCACCACTCTGGTGTGGGATGTTTATAGGTGGGGAGGTTGTGTATGTGAGAGGGCAGGAGATATATAGGAACTCTCTGTACTTTCTGCTCTAAAATTAAAATCTATTAAAAAGAATTGGATGAAAATGTTCTGAAGATGGCATTAAAAAGCCATACATTCCTTAACTCTCTCTCCTTGTCCCTTCTCTACAAAAGAAGGCAGGAAGCAGGAGTCAATAAAAATCGAGATATATATGTCAGTATAAAAATTTCTTTAAACTGATATTTTCATTATAATCCACCTTGACATAGTCACAAAACATCTGATGCATATTATATATTCACAGAAATTATCAGTTTTAATACATACTTCACAGTAAGGACGTTTTCATACACACTAGCTTTTTTAATACTTTCAACAAAATTGTGGTTTCCCAGTGTCATTTAGTTCTTATATGATAAAGATGGAGCTCAGACTTGGGTTAGCTGACCACTTTCTCATGAGCAACCATATGAAATTCAACTCAGATATAAAATCTGTTACAGAGCCTGGGAGATAATAGGTATGCAATAAAACTTCAGTGTACTTGCTGGATAAATTCAGCTCTCTTTCCATTCTAATTTTCCATACCCAAGTCATTGGTGGACATTTGCTAGTAGATGAAACTAATTTGGATACCTAAGCTTTCTTAATAAATATATATGCTTTTTAAGATATTTAACATTTCCAAATTTTATAAATATTAATGTTAATTAAATACATACTCTGAAGGAAAAGACATTCCCTTAGATAGCATACATTACAGTTCAGCATTTTGAATATTATGTGGAAGTTTTATAATGACTACTTTCTGGAATGTCTTATTGTTTCCCATACTGCTGGTCTGCTGCCAACTGGTATGACTTGCTACCATTTGGTTCACATACCTAGGGAAAATGTCAAATTCTCTCTAAATTAAGCAGTTTCAATTATGTAACTGCCTCCTTTACCTTGGTATCAGTTTTTTACGCCATTAAGTTGGATATAATTATTAAATGAGAGATGTTACTTAGTTTGGAAATCTCCACTGATCTCTTAACTATTAGAAATCAAATTATTCTTTCATACCTTCGAATTGCATACTTTGGATTATGTGATGCATACATTACATGGAAAAATTCATGAAAAAATCCTCCACCTTCACAATCTGATAGAATTCTTCAGAGATCAATGTTATAAACATTTATTGAACTCCTACTACATGGTAAGCACAAGTGTATCAGAAGATCTCTACCAGGTAATTGAGGAGGGTTGCGTTTAACTCCAAAGAGAATATTTAAATATGTCTGACTGTGGTGTAGGAGACCACAGGGATAGTGCAAAACCCTCAAATTAGTAACTACCATGATGTTGCCATCCCTGGGCCAGAAGGAAGGTGGCAAAAACAGAAATCAGAAAGAAACAGTCATCCAAAATCTTGCTAGTCAAAATGTGGTTCACAGAATTGCAATATTGGTATCACCTTGAAGCTAAATAGGAAAAATCTCAGGTCCAACCCTAGACCTAAGAATTAGAACTGCATTTTCATAAACTCTCAAGGTGATTTGTAGGCGGGTCAGTGTTTGAAAATTACTGGTGTATAGGATGCCCCTTTGAAAATAGTAATCCCAGTTGACCCAGGACACAGCCAACTCAAGGTGATCCCATAGGGGAAACACTAGGGAGTAAATATCCTGACTTTACTGTCCTCCTGATGTCCTTTTGTCCGGGATGGGGGTCCTCAAGCCAAATTTAATAGGAAACAAAGAACAAGAACTCTTGATGTGGTTTATGAAGATCAGCTACTCAGGGCAGAAGATTGAAGGGGGAGAAGTTGCAAATAGACCTGGAGGGGCAATCAGAAGAGATCTGTCACAACTGGGCGGATGTAAAGATGAACGATGTGGTCCCCTGACCTCAAATATCTGGACACATTTCTTGCAAAATCATTTTTTATATTTCAGACACTCAATATTGGAATTGTGAACAAAGGTAATACTATTCTAATGCAATGTCCAACAGCCTTTCATCTTGAAGACACTTTACACAATCCTTTGGTTTTAAGTGAAGGTATAAAAAAATCTTCTGTCAAAACTAGCTGGCCTGGCTGGAATTCTCACATATAATCTCCTGTTCAACTTCACTTTCAGAATCATAGTTTTTAATTTTTTCCCTAACCTTTTGGGAGTGAATCCTTCGTTACTATGTGATTTCCGACATCTGGAATTTCCTGCTATGTCTGAGGTCTATTATGTTAGATTAAAAATCTTATGTTTTTTATTATTTATTTATTTATTTATTTATTTTATCAAGCCAAATTGAAATTCTGGTAATATAGTGGCATTTCTCACTGTTTGAGGTCACGACTCTAACCGCCCAGTTTCTCAAAGACTGAATTTACTAGATGAGCGCTTTTTAAAGGACAACACATTGCATAATTATCTGTGCTGGTAAACTAGAGGTGGTAGAGGCTCTTTTAAATGGAAACTCAACGAGTTTCCCTTTGCCTGAGATGGAGGTCCCTGGAGTTCCATGCCTATTGCCTCCTATAATAAAAGGTGGCTTTTATACAAACCATAAATGGTGGAGGCCAGAGGTTGAGGTTGAGTGGGAATGAGATCCCAGTGAGGATTTATATGATAAGACCTTAAGCCCTCATAAGAATTGGAGCAGTATCTGAACGCTCCGTACTGCAGAAATGTAATGGTATAGTAGGACATAAAAAACAACTACTATATTAATCGAGAGATATACGTCAAACACTGTGCAAAAGGCTTTATGTGTATTACCCTTTATACTACTTAAAACAATCGTATGTGATAGGTACACTCAGTCAAAGTGATCCTAGAGGGGCACCAACAGCTTCTATGAGAGACCATCCTCACATAGCTATACGCACTTGCTTCTCCTATTAAGCTTATTCCATCCAGAACAGCCTTTTGCATATATATGTGTGTGTATATATATATTTGAATGATTAAGTATAATGAGGTTGAATTGTCTTATTTGTTTTTAGTTCCTTGGGAACATTCTTCGTATAGTATCTTGCTTGAGTCATAGTTTTCCAATGGATATAGCCATAGACAGATAGAGAGAGAGTAGGAAGACTAGGATCCTTATATTACATGGTCCTTCAGTGATTAAGAAGACCTCCCATTCTTCAGTAACTTTTCCAGTAAAATGAAAAATATGAATTATTTTCTCTTTCTTCTATCATTGCTATTCAGAAAATGATTAATAAAAAAGAATATGACATGTTAGCCACATTCATATATTTAAGGAGAACCCAACACTCCTTCTCTCTCAGAGAGATGTTCAAGTAAAAAAGGCTTCCTTAACATCAATTAAGCTCCTTTATGGGGTGAGTGTATAGAGAAATAATTACCTGATTATAATATTCTATTTTACGGATAAAGCACAGAGATAAGTGAGTTAAGATTCCTTATTTGGGGGCCGGCCCCGTGGCTTGGCGGTTAAGTGCTTGTGTTCTGCTGCTGGCGGCCCGGGTTCGGATCCTGGGCGCGCACCAATGCACTGCTTCTCCGGCCATGCTGAGGCCGCGTCCCACATACAGCAACTAGAAGGATGTGCAGCTATGACATACCACTATCTACTGGGGCTTTGGGGGAAAAATAAATAAATAAAACTATAAACAAAAAAAAAAAGAAAAAAGATTCCTCATTTGGTAAATGAAAGTTTTAGTTTCTACTTTTGTGTTAGAATATTTTGAAATAACATTTACTGTAGAAGTTGGTTTAACAGCATACTTTCTAGAATTTTGATTATGGAATTATACTCTTTCCTCCTTTTCCACTCATTTCCATTCTGATGAGTTTCTGGCAGGCTGGTGGCAGGGGGAGGGTATGTATGAGATTGGTTATTGAGTTAGACAGAGTAAATCCTCATGTTTTTATTTTAGAGAGTTGTTAATGTGACCCTAAGCATGATATACACCATCATTGCTACCTTGTTTTCTAATCCATTTGAATTATCAAAAAATTGAGGACTATAAAGTAAACAGCATCATGTACCAGAAATAAGATAGAAACTTTAGTTTGTGAGTTGTTTATCCCAGAGAAATAATATTTTTTTTCAAGAATAATAGACAAAGAATGAAATCTAGACAGGAGAGGGAAGAAAACTCTATTTCCCACTCAAAACATAACAACAAAAATAGGATAGTGGTCAAGAGACTGGATTTAATGGCTTCTGATTGTAGCTCTGCCATTTCCTAGCAATACAACCCTGGACAATCCACTGAAACATTTTTTTTTGTTTTTTTGAGGAAGATTGGCCCTGTGCTAACACCTGTTGCCAATCTTCCTCTTTTTCTTTGTTTCTCCCCAAAGCCCCAGTACATAGTTGAATATCATAGTTGTAGAGATGTAGCTCTTCTATGTGGGAAGTCGCCTCAGCATGACTTGATGAGCAGTGAATAGGTCCGTGCCCAGGATCCCAAACTGGAAACCCTCGGGGCCGCGGAAGCGGAATGCCCGAACTTAACTGCTATGCCACCGGACCAGCCCCTACTGAAACTTTTAATACTTCCATTGTTTATACTTCAGTCTCTTGAAAAACACTTGTTCATCAGATAGTTATTGAGCACCTACTCTGTGGTAAACAGTATTCTAGATATTAGTGTCATGGCAGTAAGAAATCAAATTCTCTGCCTTATGGGAGCTACACGTTTTAATGGAGGGAGACATTCTGATATTCTTTACGATCCTCTGTCAGGTGGTGATAAGTGCTAGTCAGGAAAGGCCTTCTTGATCAGGAGACACTTGAGCATGTCCCTCAGCCCAAACCTGTTCATTGACAGCCTCCTCCATCTCAGGTAATGGAAACTCATTAAATGCCATGGACATAAAGGAATAGCAGGAAGGCGAGTTTTGCTGAAGATCAGTACAAGCATTCTCTATTGTTAACTATGCATTCTGTATTTTTACTTGCTAAATCTGGCAACCTCACTTGGAAGCCTCCCATTCAGTAAGGACCTTGACCTCCACTCTGGTGAGACAGGGAGCTATGAAAGCATTTTTAGCAAACTGTTTTGAAAGGATCACTCTGTGTGCCCTGTTGAAAGTAGTCTATGTGGGGTTAAGGGCAGAAGAAGGAAAGCAAATCAGGAAACGTGGAATGACGGTAACTTCAACCAAGGCCTTAGCATATATTTTGCAAGGAGAAGTGACAAGATTTGGTGTTGGAGTTGTAGGAACATAAACAGAGTAGTCAAGGACAATGTCAATTATTTTTTTTGAAAAATTGTGTGACAAAGTTGCCTTCATCTATCCCCTAAACACTCTGTAGCTTTTTATATGCAGTGTTAGAACTTTTGCTCCTGAGCTGGAAGACTTTGCCCTTCTTCCTTTCAATTTCCTTCTCAAAATTTTATAATGTGGATCCAGGTATCTTCCTGTATAGGTTGCAAAAGTAGGAGGAAATTGAATTGGCAATTACAGGATGATTTGCAGGCTGGAAAGGGTTAATGGTTATTCTGCGGATACTCTCTCTCTCTGCATGTGCATATATCCATTTACACACATATATATGCATATACAAATATGTATGTATCATATATTATATATATATAAATAATTCTATGTATGCATCATATATTATATATATATAAATACTTCTGTCATTTGCTTTCAAAAGGGATTTTCATATTTTTATCAGGTTGGTTGATTTTATCTAAAAATGAATATAAGAATCCTATCTAAATATTTTTATTCCAAAGACATTAACCCTGAAAACTACAATAACTAATACATTTCTTTAAAATATGACTTTTCTTTTTAGCCAGCCCTGATGGCCTAGTGGTTAAAGTTTGGCGCACTCCACTTTGGTGGCCCAGATTTGGTTCCCGGATGCGGAACCACACCACCCATCTGTCAGTTGCCATGCTCTGCTGATGGCTCACATAGAAGAACCAGAAGGACTTACAACTAGATACAACTATGTACTGGGGCTTTGGAGAGGGAAAAAAAAGAGGAAGATTGGCAACAGATGTTAACTCAGGGTGAATCTTTCCCAGCAAAAAAAGAAAATAAAAAGTAAAATAAATGAAATTTTAAAAGTAAAATAAAATACGACTTTTTTGTCTAAGTAGTAACTGGAGTCATTTAGAAGACTCTTCAAAGTATATACGTAAAACATTACAAAAGGCTCATACTCCAGAAATACATATTTTGTAGATTAAGTATTTACGGATGAGTATAAAATGCCTATCATTGAAGTATTTCTCAAGTGGCTTTCTATGTTTAAATTAAAAGAAAAGGCATAATGAGTATTTGATACTTAACTGCATATGTGGATCTTCAGATTAGAAACAAGCTTGAATAGTATTATTAGTGTTGTGGACAGTAATTGAAAGGTTGAACTCAGATGAAAAACAGTGATAGGCTATTGACTTCTCAGGAGAAAAGGAGAAAGAAGTTGCTGGGGAAGATGGAGTGTCTAAGGGCTAATGGACTTGGGTCTCAAGCCCATTAAATCTCTGCAAGTTTCCCTTCAATGAAGCTGAGTGTTGTTTACCCCTTAAAGGAGAAAGCTAAAGGCCTGAGAATATACATCCTGCTCCCTGGGGGGCCAGCTCACGCTGTCAGGGAGGGTTAGGAACATTTCTAATTGCAACAGCTCATGCAGCCACTGGTGGCTGACAAAGGACTGTAGAGAAGCATTCAAGCTTTGCCTCCTTCAAGGCTCACAGAAAGAAAGTAGAGAGAGAAAAAGAAGAAAATGAATAGCCAAGCTGGGATTATGAGGGATAGAGTTAACAAGCAAAGGTTTGAATGGAACAAAAGTGCCTTGCGCTGGTTGGCCAAAAATGCCTTAACCATTATCCAGTATTTAATTTTACATATGTATCCTTTTCTATCTATAAAACTAACCAGTATTAAGAATTTCACATTGGTTTTTTTTGGGGGGGGGGGGGCTTGTGTTTATTTGAAATGTAAGTGGAATTTCTTTTCAAAAACATATTCTCAGAAGAATTTTGGGTTTACCTGTTTTTTTATGTACCTATATGTTTATGTCTTCCTTTTGTTGAAAACCATACATACCAGAAAATAATCAGGCATTGCGTGTGCAGGATTTAATTAATCTTCGCAACAATCTTAATATGAAAGTCAGAACTAGCATTTTGACACTTCACTGATGAAGAAGCAGAACCCCAGGAAGTTAAGAAATGTTATCAAGATTACACAGCCAGTAAGTGGCAGAGCTGAGATTAAACACAGGACCACCCGCTTCTGAAACCTAAGCACATTCTAAAAGGCTGCACTACCTTTTGAGTGCTATATACATTATTTGTCCTCTGTACAGGATGACCATATCATTTGTCATCTTTGTGTGTGTGTGTGAGGAAGATCAGCCCTGAGCTAACATCCATGCCAATCCTCCTCTTTTTGCTGAGGAAGACTGGCCCTGAGCTAACATCTGTGCCCATCGTCCTCCACTTTATATGCGATGCCGCCACAGCATGGCCTACCAAATGGTGCCTGGGTGCGGGCCCGGCATCCGAACCCCGGCCTCCAGCAGCAGAGTGCGTGCACTTAACCACTCCACCGCGGGACCGGCCCCTCATTTGTCTTTCTAACCACGATATTTATGTCTGGAACAAATATCAAAGAGGACAGCAGAACAACAAGTGTGAACTAAGACTGTTCAAGACAAATTGGGACATGTTGTCACCCTACCTGTATGTAATGAATGTGTTATTGGGTGAGATCATATAATATCCCTACCTGTAGGGTTCTTCTCGAGAATCTGAACTATTACCTAATCTGCATTTATAAAATGTAGTCTTGCATCCAATTTGCAGGAATTATTCATCACAAATGGCTGATTTCCTGCCTTTACTCAGATTTGTGTAAGTGACTCAATTATAATCAAGAAACAGCAGAGTATGCAGTGTAACTATGCAATCATCAGTATGGATCTCAAGCTCTGATGGGATGCTTCTCTGATACTAAGTGAAAGCTGAAAAGAGGAGAGAGTAAATGAAGGATTTGCACTTCACTATTTCTGAAAAACTAATAGTGCGTGTTCTTCATTTCACTAGGTCAGTTCCCCAAATTTGCTACCTTGGCATATCTAGGTATTCTGGGGGAAAAAAAAATATCAGTGTGGGAGCAATAAATAAGCACTGATAGTGAACATTGCAGTTATAAATACTTTAATGCCTCTGAAAATAAGGCTCATCAGTGGCAAAAGTTGATCATTGGCAAATGGATCTTTCTCTATTCTTTTGGTGGCATCCTATAGGAGAGCTCCAAAAACTATGGCTGCCCAGGTCCCAGGTTCCTGCCTTCCTGTGGGGCCTTGGGAATGTCACTTTCCCTCTCTGGATGTTTATAAAATAAGGCATTCATTCCGTAAGGAAAGGGAGTACAATCTAGAAAACAGACTATCTGGACTTCTCTGATCCTAGGCTCACTTATCCAGGGCACCAAGAGAGCAAGGGTTTTTCAGTCCATGGCTTGTTCCGTATCAAGATATGCAGTAATTGAAACAGGTGCAGCAATCTGAGTACAACTACATGATTCATTAACTATAATGATTCGCACAGAGCCAGCAACAGTATCCAAGGAGTTGGCAATATACAGGCTTGGAATTCCAAATTATACTATCTCCTCAAAAGGTCTTTTCTTTGAAGAGTAAATAGAAGAAAGTCCTTCTTACCAAATGCAATCTCCCTTGAGTATCACCAACATTCGTGCCAAACCAGACTTGTCGGTACACCCCTTTGCCCTAACAATGCCGTATCAATATAGGAGATGGTCTGTAAGTAACTTACAGGACTTTAGTGGCAACTTTTAATATCCTTAAGGTCAATTAGTGTCAGTTGATATTAAAATTAGTGTTTTTCTCTAATTGTATAATCTAATCTAAAATGTATATATATATTTCTAATCTAAATATGTATATATACATTTTTTCAGCTTTTTGCATTCTCCTGGTTTTCTTATATTAATTTTTAAAAAATTCTCATTTTTTCTAAAACATCCTAGGACCTACTTTAAATATTATTTTATTTTCTATTTGTGGGAGGTTTACCTGAAAGAAGGAGATAGTCCTAGGATCCCTCCAGTCAGAGGATTAAAAACCCAAAGAGATTAATTACTTTGCCTGTAGGAACTCAATGATGGATGGCAGGTCTGGAATGGGATTAAAATGCTGGGAGTCAGGAGATTCCAAAAGATTTTTGCTTGTTTGTCTGTTTCTGACCATGACATACTGTGTCATACCATGACATCTCTAGGCACCGGATGTAAACCCAACAAGGTCGAGGATTTCATCTGATTCCTTCTTGGCTATATCTTTATGCCTAGAAAAGACTGTAGCATATGCAAGTGCTCAATAAATATTTGTTAAAACTATAACAATTTCACAGTGTCATTCAAAAGAGGAATGCAGATATTCAAATCACAAATAAAAGCATATTGAAGCAAAACGTTAGGAGAATAACACAACCCCAAGAATAAGTTTTTCTTTAAAATTTGCCTCAAAGTTGAATGCATTTTTTCTGGATACATATTTGTACATTTGTGCATATATTTCATAAAACATTCACAACTATAAAAAGATTGCAATCTCTATGCAACTTTTCAAAAAGAATCGATGGAATGTAGTCCCGTTTGTGGTTTTCTATTTGGGAGAAAAAATAAAAAGACCCATTCATTTCATGGGTAGTGTGTTTTGTGATATGTTTAAAAGCAGTTGGAGGATAATGACAGAGACCAAAGGAAGATGGTTTGCCAGGAAATTTAAAAGGACTTGGGCATATGGCTCTACCATTATCCCAGAAAAGAAATTAGTCTTCATCTGATGAAAGTATCATCCTTGGGGGTTTAAAAAGAAACTTCCAAATAATAACCAGAAGAAATAGTTTTAAAAAATTAAAATTGGTTCCCTCTGGGGAATAGATATATCTAGATGGTAGATTGGGGAAGGACAGAAAATTTTATAATATATTTCTCATTCTATCTTATGTTTTTAATATTTTTATCCATGTGTGTATATGGCAGTGATTAAATATGTTTGTAAAGTATCTAAAAGAAATTATAGCATAAGTTATTTCCACTGTCAATAAATGGTTCTTTGGGTATAACTGAGTTTATATGAGATTGGGTAGTATAAAGCATAGATCTGCCGGCCAAATCACCTCTCATTAGTGACCAGTGAAAATCTAAACTCTAAAATCTGAGAGAGCCAGTTCTGGGCCTTTTAGTCTCCCTCATGGCCTTATCTTATGATATTAACCTTTAATCCAACAACAAATTGCATCTTCTGTCATGACACTATCTTTTATCCAGCCAAATTGGTTCCAGCCATATCCACACATTAGCCTACACTCATAGAGAAATCGTTCTAGAACTCTAAGAACTAAGTGAATCATAGTAGTCACCCAAAAAGGTTTTATTTGTAATACTTTAAGAAAAGACAACTGTCAGTCTGTCATTAATTTTCTCAAGGAATCACTAAAGTTGGTGCTTAATCAGCTTCCCATCCTCCAGCCCTTCCAGTGTATCTACATACCTTTATGATGTTCTTTTGCAACCTACAAGATGGGTTCTGTAGTGAGCAGATGTATGGCCCCCAAGGAGACTCTACACTGGGAATATGATGAGATATCTTGCCTGAAAATATGCTATCTTACAAGGTAAAGAGACTGCACATAAAATTAAGTTTACTAATCAGTTGATCCTAAAATAGAGAGATTATTCTGGATTACCTAGACGGCCCAATGTAATCATATGATCTCTCAAAAGCAGAGAACTTACTCTGGCTTCTTACAGAAGAGGAAGGCAGAAAGGAAAGCCAGAGAATTTCAAAGCAGGAGAAGGATTTGATGCTCTGTTGCTGGTTTTGAAGATGGAGGGGGCCAGAGACCTCACCCCAACAATGACAAGGAATTGAATTTTGCAAACAATTTGAATGAGCTTGAAAAGGTATCCTTCCCTAAAAGCTACCAGATATGTACGTCGTTGGCAAACATTGGCCATGTGAGATCCTAAGCAGAGAAATCAGCTCAACCCTACTGTGCCTGGATTTCCAACCTATGGAAACTGTGAGATAATAAATCTGTGTTATTTAAACTGCTAAATTTGTGATAATGTGTCATGACAGCAATAGGAAACTGACAGGTTCTAGCATCCTCATTTAACTCACAAAAAAATTGAGGCTCAGAGAAGTTAAATATATTACACACAAATCCAGCTTTGCAATGCTAGTCTAGTACCGTGAATCATATCCAGGTCTGCTGATGCCCACACTTGTATTCTTACATTCATAGCATCATACTTCTCAAACTTTAGCATGGATCAGAGTCACCTAGAAAGCTGTTTAACATGCAGATTTCTGCATCCCCAGAGTTTTTGCTTCCATAAGTCTCAAGTGTGGTCAAAGAATTTGCATTTTTAATATGTTCCCAGGTGATGCTGCTGCTACTTCTCTGGGGATCCCACTTTGAGAACCATTGATTTACAGGATGCTACTGTTGCTCTTAATTTTATTCTTAATATTCTTCAGGCAGGGCTTGTTCTCTGTGGTTTAGAGTTGCTACAATGGTTCTTTAGGGGACATGAGAGTATTATCATGATGCCTTGTACCCACTTACCTGCGCCTAAGAAATGGAAGCAGAGGCCATGCAGCGTCTGCCTGAAGCACTTTTGAGAGAAAGCTCAGTGAAAATCATTCAGTGCTATCTTGTGGCAGCAATGTTAACCACACACCCACCTCTATCAGATTTCACTCAAACTCAGCAAGCAAAGAATTTCTGTTTGTCTCATCTGGTATTTTTAAACCTTTAGCACATATTGACTCCCCATTGTCAAGAATTTAAGAATTAAAAAGTCAATGGACAAACAACAGAAAATCTATGTCCTGGAAATTGCCCAAGAAAGGCAGTGCAAATAAGGTAGCCATGCCCTATAGAATAATGGGAACAAAAAGATTATTTCACATAGGAGGAAAAATGGAGTTGGATATATACCTTAAGGAGAACAGAAACATTCTTGCCATTTCTTATGTAAGGAATGCAAAACAAATGATTTTTATATCTATCAAAAAGGCACCTCTTGATTTTCTACTCTATATTCTTTTTACATTAGACAAATTTTCAATTTTTAACAAATTTATTGAGGTAAAGTTTACTTACTATAAAGTTTACTGATTGTAAGTGTATAATCCAATGATTTTTTAGCATATTTACTGAGTTATTCAACTATCACCATAATCCAGTTTCAGATTTTAATCATGCCCATAAGATCCCTGATGCTGATTTATAGTAAATCCTCAGTCCCATCACCAGTCCCCAAACAACCACTAATTTACTTTCTGTCTCCATAGATTTGCCTTTTCTGAACATTTACTATAAATGGAATCATATAATATGTATGCTTTTGTGTCTGGCTACTTTCACATAGCATGTTTTTGAGGTTCATCCATGTTGCAGCATGTATCAATACTTCATTCATTTTTATATCTGGTTAGTATTTCCAATGGATATTTTAAATAAAATATTGGAAGCAGTATCTCCTTCTTCCAAAGACCTTAATTTCTAGATTACTCTTTCTTGATTTTTTTCTACCGAAGACAGAGGTAAGAATGCATAGCATTTGACCCTAATTCCTTACTCGTCTTTCAAGAGAATGTCCTAGAAGGGCATTCCTATATTCTATCCTAGGAGAGGTAGTAAGGATTTTCTTTATATGGATAAGGGGATTGGGCTCAATAATTAGTGAATGATAGGAAATAACTGAAAATGTAGTCATATGCTCCTGAAGGGTTTGAATAAGTGTTGGTTGAAGCTTGATTATCAGAGCTTCGTATTTTCTGTTGAGCAGGTCTTGCTTTACAGAAAGAAAGATCTTTATTGTATGAAACAGAAAAAGAAATCCTTATTCTATGAAATTAAGAGTGGGAAGTTCTATTGTGCTGGTCTTGAAGTCCCACTCTGTTCATCCTTCAGCATTTATCTCTTTCCTTTGTTTAAAATTCACAGTGGTTCTCCATTGCATTTTGGATATAGTCCCAAATCCTTTACATGGTTTACAAGATCCTCCATGAACTAGCATACATCCAACTCTCCAGACTCATTAATTTGTCTCTCTCCATTTTATTCTCTCTGCTCCTGCTATTTAGGAATTCTCTCATCTTCTGAACTTTTCTTTCTTAATGTTTATTGCACTTGTAATTATTTGTTTAAAAACTACAGCACAATATCAATGTCAATATTCTGGCTGAGATATTACACTAGAGTTTTGCAAAATGTTACCATTGGGAGAACTTGGGGAAAGTTGGGTAAACTACACAGAATTTTACTTGGGTAAAATACACAGAAGCTCTCTGTATTATTTTTTACAATTGCATGTGTATCTACAGTTTTCTCAGTAAAACTTCCAATTTAAAGCAAAAAAGAAAAAACCTTAAACCTTCACTATGTAAACATCATGAGTCAGGGACTGCATCTCTCTTGCTCATAGTTATATCTTTACAGTTTGGCCCAGTACCTCGGAAAAGTTGTAACTCAATTAATACATGCCTGATGAAATAAATTCATGAATACTGGTATCCAAGTATATACAGCTAGTTGGTGCCAAGGATGATTCAACTAAGATCTGATTCCAAAGAAGTTCTCTTTTTCTAGGTATAGATTTCTGATTTTTAAAGTTCATTCATTCATTCATTCACAAACATCTGCCATATTCTCTGATGGGCCTGAGATGTAATGGTAAACAAGATAGAGAGGTCCCTGCTGTCTGGACTTAGAGTTTGTTTGGAGAACTACATCAATCACATTATTTGCTGTTAAGACTATAGCACAAACTATAGTATAGAAATGAGTACAAGGAGCAAAAGGAACCAGAGTCAATGAAAGCAAAAATCGAAAGAGCTGGCCCGACTGAGAGGTGAGGAAAAGATGGATGGAAAGTGAGACAAGTTAACTTAGATCTGAATATTGAGTAGGACTTAACTTTCCAGACAGAAGGAACTATACGTGCAAGGACCTTCTGGCCAGAGGAAACAGAGCACATGCAAGAAATGGAAAGGAAGCCCCTGGGGTTGCCACACAAATGGGAAGGGGGAGGTAGCTGCCAGATTATAGCAGGGCCTCATGGAGCCTGCTAATTACAAATTTTTGTTTTACACTGAGAACTATAAAGCAACGACTGTTTAAAAACAAAGATGATGAGGAACGTTGGCTGATTAGTTTTATATTGCAAGGAGTTCACTGTAGCTTCTATGGAGAGAATGGATTGTGATTTGAAAGTGAGAGTGAACGCAGGGAACTTATTTGTATGTGGTTGCAGTGGTCCCGGCGAGAGATGAGAGTGGCTTAGGTGGACCAGTGGGTCTCAGCCGTGGAGTCTGGTTTATACTAACACTTGCATGGTAACTGAACGCTAGCTCAAAGTCACTCTGGTGGAAGGTGTGTTCTTGGCACAGCTCTTCTCAGAAGGAGACTTCTTCCAAGTCTTATCTCGCTCCAGTTTTGTCTCTTGGACCTGCCACAGTAACATCAAACGCTATATATTAGGAAAGCACATCTTTCGGAAGCAGACAAACCTAAATTCAAATTACATCTCCACCTCTTACTAGCTTGGCGGCACGGGCTAGTTACTTGACTTCTCTGTACCTCATGATTCTTGGGGATAAGCAATAACTAAGATCTAAGTCATAACTTTACTATGACAATAAATCAAGATAAAGTAAAAATGTGTATAGCACAGTGTCTGGTATCTCATAGTCACTTACCTCAAATTGGTTGAATTTTGAAATGATAAAAATAGCTAGCAAATCAGGTATATGATATGACTCTAATTTTGCCTATATTCTTCACAAGATCTTTTGGTATCAGAGTACTGCTTAGGAAAAGTCTTGAAGATGAATAAATATTTATTAATGCTACCCAACAGAATTTTAAAACTAAGTATTCAATTTAAAGCAGAGCAACAATGAATTTAAAACCATCCTTTTAATCCTCGTTAATAGGCTCATAATAGACATTTTAGGAAGAGGCAATGTGGAAGAAAATCTTATGCTAGGTGTATCCACCATAACAATTAGATCTGAGGATTCAGTTCACGTCTCTAATTATAAATGAATACCACACGTTACACAAAGAAGACTGTGGAGTTCACTCTTCCGTAATTATGGGTTCACGGGGATGCTAGATTTGATCATGCTAGTTTCATTTTCATTACTATGTGCTGACATTCTCCTGTAACCTCACCGTAGGTAAGTTTTCTTCCTAGTCATGTACGTTGTGACAGGTTAGCAACAATTCCAACTTCATGCTCCATTTTCTCTGCCTACTGAAGCAATTTGCTCTCCATGCACTTTGTTATTTCCTCTGCTTTGTGGCTCCGACCTGTAAGGTGTTTCATGATGGGAATTGCACTTTGAATACCAATACTTCAATTGATCTGTCGGCTGAATGCTATCTATGCCACCTTGGGGGAGGATTTTAATATATAGGTCATCCTCTTACATTAAATAGTTGGTCAAGACTGTGGGCTGAGCTGTTTAAAAAATGTATCTCATTATATTTTCCAGGCTTTTGGCATTTCACCCTCATAACACTCAAGTTTCTCTGTGATCTGGCCTTTGCCCACCTCTCAAGGCTCATCTTCTACCACTTCCTTGATCTTTATGGTAGGGGAATATTGAACTGTGTAATATGCCCTAAATTCATCATGCCATTTTGTATTTCTATTCTCTTTGCAGAGGTCATTCTCTCTGCATGTAAGACTCAGCCCTCTCCCTATTCTCTTTACTTGCCTAAACAACTACTCAACTTCCGTGGTCCCATTTGGGAATCACCTCCACTGGATGGCCTTCGTGATACTTTCTTTCTACCTCCTGACTCTCAGGTGCAGTAGAGTTCTCTTTATATTCCCATAGTTCCCTGGGCATCACTCTATCATAGAATCGCTACATTGTATTGAAGCTATCCATTTACAAATCTACTTCTCACCCAGATGATAAATTCTCGAGTCCATGTCTAATCCATACCAACATCTCCAGCACCTCTATGCTTGCAGCACAGGCAAGTTATTAAACGCTTATTGAAACTATTGTTGTGTTTGAAGAAAGCAAGGAAAACAATGTCACTAAACATTTATTGAGTGTCCACCTATGTTAGGTGCTAAGAACTCAAAATTTTTAGCATAAGCATAAGACTTGTCTCTAGATATTTAAAATCTAAAGGAAAATAAAGATGTAAAAATTGACTATTATAATTCTATGATGAAGGCACAGGCTACCAACTAGACCCAGGGAAAGATATCTAAATTAGTTAATGTAGAATCAGGGAAGGTACTCTGGGGGGAAAATATAAGCTTTGAGTTGTTATTGTTATTATTAGTAATGATATTTAAATAACATTCAATAATTATTACTCTTGATTGGCTTACTGGCTTACTCTTGAGTGCTTACTATGTACTAAGTTCATTACATGCATTCTCTTCCCTCTCACTGGGATCTTAAGGAATGAACACTGTTATTGCTATTTTACAGGGGGGACACTGAGGCACAGAGAGGTTATGAACCTGTTCCCAAGTCACACATCTGAAAAGTGATAGAACTGGGACTAGAATATGGGCCTTTCTAACGCCAAAGTTACTTCTGCTCTAATTGTTCTGTTACAAAGATGCCCTCGCCTACTATTGAACAAATTGATCAGACAAAGGAAAGAAAGAAACATACACAAAAAGTGAGGGAATTGTCATGGAAGGGAACAGGCATGCTCTACCTTGGGGAGCTGTAAGGAGCTCAGTGTTGCTTGCAAACCCTATAGGAAGTGAAAGAAAGAAAGAAAAACATATCCGCAGATACATTCCCAATTCAAAGCCTGCCCAATCTCTCTACCCAAGGGGCAGCCCTTACATTCCCAAGGGTAGCAAAATGTAGTGGGCAGCACTGAAGAAAATAACTACTGGTTTTCTTATTTAGAAAGTGCTATACTGTTGAGATGTATTGGAAAATGACAAAGTGCCTGGACCCTTCATCTTCCTCCTTCACTGAAGCTAAAAGAAAAGAATAAATAACAGCTGGGAGAAAAGATCAATGAGGGCCTTGCCTGCAATAACAGATAGAAAGTACCTGGCAAAGGGAAACCATAAATGCTATAGAACCTCATTCTTCATCCTTTGAATTGAAGGTCTCCTCTGACCTGAGCATTAAAGATCAACTGCAGCTCTTCCCTTGAGCAAAAGTGTTTGCTTTACTTATCTTAATGCCCAGCTGTCCAGGGTGGCATTGAAAACCTTTCTGCAACCACAGTGGAGGCTTTCCCTCATGGCTAATCCATAAACTTCGTAATAGTTACATGAGTCTATCAAGACTCATGCTGCCGATATTATACACAATAGGGCCATTAGTAATAACATCAAATATAGCCAGTTGGTGGAGACCAAGGTGCTCAGGACACCCATCCAATTGTTTCCCTGCCTCTCACTCGTGATGGATGGAAATGATTGTGCTTTTCATTCTGAGCTGCTGAGTTCCTTTAGATTGTGATGTAAGCTGACAGGGCTCACGCCAGAGCAGTTTCTTGAACATGATGGAGTGAGATGGTTTTGAGCTGGATCCAGGAGCCCTTTAGGAATTTGATGGAGCCTTTTGGAGTCCATCCTGGATAGGGAGCTGAGTAGGGGCGTGGAGGGGGCCAGGCACCAGAGAAGTTGCAAGTTTTAGGTTGGTAATACCACATAGGATTTTATATGGAGAATAATCTTTTCAAATAAAAGACCTAAAAATATACCAGAGTGTGAAGAGGTACATTGGCCTTGGAGACTGGGGACCTGTGTCAAAATCTGCACAACCACGAACAGAAGCAGTGCTAGATCTAAGTTGCTTCTCTTCCTCTACACTTTATTGGTCTTATCTCTAAAATGGATATAATGATACAACATGTTCTCCATTTCACAGGAGTCTTAGGAGGGTCAACTGAGATCTTATAAATAAAAGAACTATGTTAAGTGTAGAGTGCTGAGGAGCTGTTAATAGAAGTAGTTACCATTTTGGAGTACTCCTGTTTATGTAATCTCCCTTAATTGACCCAGCCATTCTGTGAGATAGGTATTAGTAACACAGTTTACTTCAGATTGTCTTGGTTTTCTTATCTGTGAGTTATCACAGGGTGTGTGCATTTGGGGGGTGGGGGATGTAGAAAGGCGTTCACCCTGGGGAAAGACAGTTGCTGCATCATAAAGACATTCAAGCAGCCTGTATAGCAACCCTCATGGAGAGAAACTGAGGCCACCTGACAAAAACCTGCACCAACTTGCCATCCATGCAAGTGCGCCATCTTGGAAACAGATCTTCCAGGCCCAGTCAAGCATTCAGAGGACTGAAGCTCCAGCTAACATCCTGACTGCAACCTCTCATGAGACCCGGAGCCCAAAGTACTCTTTAAGCCACTTCCAAATTCCCAACCAGCAGAAACTACAAGATGATAGAAGATTATTTTGTTTTAAGCTTCTAAGTTTTGGAGTAATTTGTTATATAGCAGTAAGTAACTAACATATTTCCTAATTAATGTCCTAAAAATATAGACTTAGGGATGGCTAGAGAAGTACACAAACATCTGTGGAAAACATGAAATAGAATTCCAAATGTGTCCCTGTCATCAAATTTATTGTAACTGGCCACATGTGGGTCTGAGAGAGGATATTCCATACTGGACAAGAGTATGGGATGTATAGTAAAAAGCCTTGGATTCATTCCTTGCTTTATTTCTTGCTACCTTTGCCTCTGAGCAAGTTTATTAACTTCTGTAATACTCAATCTTCACTTTTATGAAATGAGAAAAATAATCACATCCTCACAATCACCCCATGAATTAAATTCTGTGAGATGATGAAAATAAAAGACTTAGCATAATACAAGTGCATGATAAATATTCACCATTATGTTTGTTTTTGTTTTATATTCGAGTCTTCTGTGTGAACATGGGTCTCAGTTTCTACATCTATAAAATAGGGATCGTTAACTCCTACCTCTCTGCATTGCCATGGGGTTTGATTTCCAAAGGCATGGTGGTGAGGAAGTGGCCATCTCCAGTCTTTGCTGTGCTGAGAAAGGCTATTCCATGTGGCTGTAGAGGAACAAAGCTGGACAGGGGGTTATCTGAAACTATTCTGGGGTGAAAAGCCCAAGTCATCTATCTTATTTGAGAATCCTCACCAAAACTTTACATAATACATGATGTTATATCTGTTTTATAGAAGCTGAATATGAGGCCCACTTTAAGCAATTAATGGAAGATCAAACAGCTAGGGAGTAGTGGAACCAAGATTCAAATTTATGCTACGTATTTTGTACCATACAGCCTCTCTCGCTAGATGAATATGCCAGAATTAGTCTACATCAGTATTTTAAGGCCTCGGGCATTTAAAAGACATATTACAGTTATTTTTCTAGCAATCATAAAAACCTGTGGTCAAATGAGAGAAAATGCCTCTACCTGGCAAGGTTTTGATGTGTTTTATTTTTTACCTTAAAAAAAAAGAAGACTTTTAGGCCGGCCCCATGGCCTAGTGGTTAAGTTCAGCATGCTCTGCTTTGGCAGCCCAGGCTTGTGGGTTTGGATCCCAGGTGCGGACCTACACCATTTGTCAGCCATGCTGTGGTGCCAACTCACATACAGAATAGAGGAAGATTGGCACAGATCTTAGCTCAGGGAGAATCTTCCTCAGCAAAAGAAAAATAAATAAATAAAAGACTTTTTGATAAAGATTTCTCACCGTAGCCTTAGACGTTCCCATTTTTGCTGCAATGGCTCCTTTTTTTCTTCTTTTTCTCTTTTTTATTTCCTTTCTTAGTTCTTTTTCCTTCCCTACACAAACATCGACTATTTGGTGAGTCTGCAAGGTCCCTGACAAGAGCAGAACTCCTGAAGAAACTTATGCTCTAATTGAGAAGGCAAATTAACACGTAACTTCTAGTGGATGTAAGAATACAGGATATTAACAAGAACGTAGGTTCAGACTGATTTAGGTCTGAATCCTACCACTTCTACTCACTAGTGTGTGTGAGTTGTGTGACTTTGATCAAGTTATTTAAACTTGAAAATTAACAATAGTGCCTACCCCTAGAGTTGTTGAGCTGATTAAATTATATAATCCATGCAAAAAGCATAGTAATGAGGTATGAAATAGCTAGTAATAGCTAACATTATGAAGTCTTTCTAAGTAATATGATAGAGTATACAGAGTCATTATCACTTCTTACTCTTGGAGAAGTTTTAGAAACAAATGAGGAACTCATCCTGAGGAATAAAACTAAGAACTAAAACTGGAGCAACAAAGCAGTGGGTTCATTACGATAACAGCATGGCTTTCCTGAAACTCTAGGCAGGGAACCCTCAATTGTGCTCAGTGCTAACTGCGTATATTACTGGAATTACATTACAATTAGGTTGCCACTGTAGCTAATGTCTCCGGTCACTGTGCTGGGTACTGAGTCGATTCCAGCACTTGACTGATTTCCAAGGTGGCCTACACTGGCTCCGCGGAACAGGAAAACCACACCTCAGGGAACGAGAAAGTGTGTGTTACTGCTAGAAATTAAACTGCCAGTTGATTGCGACATTTGTTTTTTTAAAAAAGATTCTTTAACCGGGTTTTCCCCAAGACTGCCTTTCAAGAAAATGTTGATTAAATTAGGAGGCGAAAAGCCATATTTACACTATTCATTTCACTGTGAGTAAATATAAACCACTGATTTGCATAGGAAGACGGTAGGGAATACATGTCCCTAAAAAGAGTATCTACACTAGGACCAACCCTACTCTGTTGAAATGAAGTACATTATTGAAGTAAAATCTGAATTTACTCCCTCTGTGCCTGTCCCTCAAGGACCAATTGCAGGTCAGTTCATTTAACATTATGTTCTAAAGTGATTTTCTTGAACAGATACCAATTAGATAAAAAGCCAAGTGAGTGAGCCAAGGCTTTCCTTGATTTGACCCCAACCTAACTTTCAAGACCTCTCTCTCACTACATCAATTCATACATCCTGTTCTTCAACCAAGCTAACCAACTTGCCAATATGCTCTGAATTTAACCTTCTTGCAGCTTTGTCCTTTGTTTCTGCTGTTCCCTCTGCATTCAATGTCTGCCAAGAGCCCTATTCTGCAGTTGTACCTATCATCCAAAATGCCAGCTTCCTTCAGTCTCCTTTCCCAGAACCTCCTCTTTGCCTGACCTTTTAATGATGGAGTTCCTCGGGGCTCAATTTTACCTCTTCTACTTCTACACTCCTTACCTAGATAATTTCATTCATTATCTCAGTTAAATTATCATCTACATGCTGATGAATCAAAAATTTATGTGTTTACCCCAGACATTTCTTCTGACTCTAGAGTCTTATAGTCAACTACTGATTTGATTTAATCATTTGAATATCTCCCAGGCACTCAAAACTCAGTATGTCACAAATGAACTTATGGTGTACCCCACACCCCAAATCTGAACATCACTGGTGGTCCTTAAGTCAGCAAAAGGCACTTTCACTTACCTAATATCTCATCTGGGACATCTGAAAGTTTTCTTTGATATTTATTTGTCCCTCACCCTCATACTGGATCTAATTCTTATTGAGTGAGCATCCAACATATTTCTTAACCTCAGCCTCATCTTTCTATTTCCATCAACACCACTCTAACCCAAGTCACTATCATATCTTGTTTTAAACCTTTAAATATGCTAATTATCTCCCTTGAAATTTATTTTGTCTCCATTTAATCTATTCTCCACAGAGTGGGGAATCTTTGTAAATGCAATTTCTGATCATGTCAACCTCTGGAATAAAAGCATTCAATGACTTCATATTGCCCTTAAGATGTGGTCCAGTTTAAGCCAGGTCTACAAAGTTCTACATAGTCAATCCCCTGCCAACTGGTCTGCATCTCCTGACACTCTTCCTTCACACACTTTATGCTGCATTCTTAGAACATGACACTCTCTCCAGCTTCCACTCCTTTTTATATGCTTTTCCCTTTGTATAGGATGCTCTTTTCCCCCTCATTGTGTGTCTAACATCATTTGGTCCCTTGGTTCATCTTAAATGTTACTTCTTCAGAGAAACCTTCTCTAAACCCTGGAACAAGTTAGAATCCCTTATTTTCGTTCCCAGAGTATCCTGTGCTTCTTCTAAGAGAGACCATACTTTTATAAACAGATTCTTTATAATAATTGTATTAAAGTCTGTCTTGCTCACTAGGCTATAGAGTCTATGATACCCAGAGCTTTGCCTATCTGCTGACCATTCCATCCTCCACACCTAGCACAATGCCTAGACAACGACCGACACACAGTACCTTTTTGTCCCTGTTTTTATAGGTTGCATTGTGTCCCCTAAAAACATATGTTGAAATTCTAACTTCCAGTACATCAGAATGTGACTTTATTTGGAAATAGGGTCTTTGGCAATATAGTTGGTTAAATAAGGTCATACTGGAGTAGGGTGGGCCCTTAATCCAATATGACTGGTGTCTTTAAAAGAAGACAATGGACAATAAGAGGGAGGCAGAGATTGAAGTGTTATAGCTGCAAGCCAAGGATTGGCGCTACCACCGGAAGCTAGGAAGAGAACAGGAAGGATTTTACTCAGAGTCTAAAAGGGAGCTTGGCACTGCTAACACCTTGATTTTGGACTTCCAGACTCTAGAATCATGAGACCACTGTGTGATGTGTAAGCCACTCAGTCTGTGGTACTTTGTTATGGCAGCCTTATGAAGCTAATGTGCTGCTTATATCCATGCTCTCGTGCATTTATTTAATATACAATGCATTATTCATCTCCAGGTCCACAGTGCCTGGCACTGCTTGGAACAAAATATGTACTTAATAATAAAATGCTGATAGAGTAATTATATATAGGCACAGTCAGAATCTATCCATCTGCTTACCTGTGGATAAAAACAAGTAGTTAACAGCCAAAAGTTAAATTTGCGCTTACAACATGACCTTAAAATATCACTTCTAGGTTTTTATCCAGGAAAAATGTAAATCTATATATACAAATATTTATAGCAGCATTATTCATAATAGCAAAAAACTGGAATTAACCACAGTGTCCTTCAACGTGTGAATTCACTAACTGTGGATCCTCCACGCAATAGTATACTACTCAGCAATAAAGAGGACTGAACTATTGATACACAAACAACACAGATGAATCTCAAACGCATTCTGCTAATTGTAAGAAGCCAGACTCACAAGGTTGTACGCTGTATGAATTCATTTATGCCACGTTCCGGCAAAACTACAGGAACAGAGAACAGGTAAGTGTTGCCGGAGTTGGGGTGAGGAGAGCCTTTGAATACAAATTCAGCATGATAGAATTCTTTGAGGTAGTGCAATTGTTCTGAATCCTGCTTGTGGTGGGGGTTATGTGAATCTAAGCAAATGTTAAAACTCATAGAACTGCATATAAATTTGATAGTTAAAAAAACAAACATGGGGGCAGTGGGAAGAGTACCAAATTAAATGTATGAATCAAATCATTTTTTTAAAAAAAAAATGCTAAAAACGATGGTGTTTACTATGAAGTGGCTATTCTTCATGAGAAAAAGGCCTTAAATCTTTCTTAGATGAATGTCTGTCATTTTCAAAGATATCAATAGGAGCCATATTCCTCTAAGACGAAAGCCTGGTGTAGGCAAACCGTTTCTGCCCTCGTGTGTCATTATATACTTAACTAAGGAGAACATTTTGCTGGGGTTTGTAAAAGTACTTAAGGCCTTTTTAGTTCCCCAGCACTAATCCAAACCTGGCCCTGAGCAGTAGCGGCTGGAAGCCATTACTTTATAATAGTTACTTCCCACTCTGTAGCCTCAGCAAAGTGAATGGATGGTTCTAGTCCAATTCCTAACGGACAGGTGTCCGCCTATCATAGATTGTGCTAATTGTCACCCTGCTGTCAGATTTAGTGGATTCCTAAGAGAGAATGAGCCTCAGAGGCTAAAACACCCTATAGGACAGTCTTGAATTTAACAGCAATTTAAAATACTTGGTTCTGTCAGCCTCTTTGGGTATTCACAGACCTTGAGTTGCTGGAGAGTACCTTTGCCATGGTTTGTAGAGGGGTGGAGACATTCGTGCTTTTTCCAGCACACCTCCTGTTCTGCCAGGAAATGGACTACAGGACCATTGAGCCAACACCTGTCATGCAGCAAACACAGAGACTACCAATTTTGGAACATTTTCTCTTCTTTAATGGCCATAATAAATGCAATTTTCGGGCCTCAATTTCTGTTAGATCACCTGATATTGTTTATTTTTCCTTTAATTGCCTGAAGCTAACATATCCCCTCACTTATTCTAAATTGGCATTGGTATTTTCTTACACATGGCCCGGTGGTGGTGTCTTCTATATCATCTCTCCTTTTGATATAGTGTGATGAATGCAATTGATTGTTTACCACTATCACTAGGGAAGCCAGACTGACTGTATTTCAAGAAGATTTCAGGGGTGGCATTATCTTATTTTTGGTTGCTATGACCCAAGATTTAGTCATCAGCTTGACAAGAAGTGGAATCCAATATAGTCAGTGTCCCCAGATAAATAGGTTTCAGGAGGCAGACTGTACCAAACAACTTAATAAAAGATTGCAGCACAATCCAAAAAATAAATAAAAATAGCCTATAAATATTCAATTAAAATTATTATTTTGCTGATTAGAATCCTGTTTTCTATGGCATTTTCAACAGTGCCCTTCCCTTGGTTGAAATGAGTGTAGAAAAGCAAACTGCATTCTATAGTGCAAATGTAACATCCGTGCCTCTAATTCTAAGGCTACTTATAACGATCACTCAATGAGAACATGAAGCATAGTACTGATAACAGATATCTTTAAATATCTGAATTGTATTGCTTATTTTCTATTAAAAAAGGCAGTTCTGTGCTACGGTGTATGTGAATTTTTTAGTTTGAATTACTACACTGTCTTCTGATAAGTCTTTCCTTTCTGACTACAGAAAGACATCAAACCCTTGTAAGTAAATATCAGAGTAATCTCCTGACAAGGGTATGTATTCCCACTGCCAGTCACCCAGGGGAAAGAAAGCACTCAGGCACGAAGAAAGAATCTGGGAGTTTGGGAGGAGTTCTTCGCTAAGCCTCAACATGGGTGTATTTATTATTCCTTTCTTGACCCTTCAAAACTTGGCCTCTACTTTGTGGCAGTAGAGACGTAAATAATACTACAGGTCACACCAAGCAAAACCTAAGTCCATTGAATCTAATAAACCAGAAAATCCAGTTGAATATTTCTTTGCTTATTCCACTAACATCCTCTATTCACTTATTAGAATATTTAGTAAGGTCTTATTTAATGTTCTGTCCTAGTCTCAGCTGTGCAACGGAAAATCAAAAGAAAGCCTGCTGGCCACATCTGGGCAGATGATCAAATGTGGTGCAGTCTCCCTGGGGCCATCGTAGTTATGGCAGAATAATTATAAAGACATCTCCATATGGGAAGTGAATTTCAGGGAATGATTTTCTGGTATAATGCTGCAAAATTTTTGTGTTTGTGTGAGGAAGATCAGCCCTGAGCTAACATCAGATGACAATCCTCCTCTTTTTGCTGAGGAAGATTGGCCCTGGGCTAACGTCTGTGCCTATCTTCCTCTACCTTATATGGAATGCCACCACAGCATGGCTTGACAAGCAGTGCATTGGTGTGCGCCCGGGATCCGAACCTGTGAACCCCAGGCGGCTGCAGCGGAGCACGTGCACTTAACCACTGTGCCACCGGGCTGGCCCCTCTATACTGCAAAATTTCAAGGTCTGGGCATGAGCTTCTTAAGCAGGTTGGCAAAGTTTCTATCAGGGTATATCTACTCTTGTATATCCATCTTAGCAATTCAGCACTTTGGTAGTCTAGGTGGACAACTCCTATCAAGGTTCTGCTCCTTGGATTTTCCTTATTTGTGTCTCATCAAGAGATCATCCTCTTTTTTTCACTTTGTCTTTCTCTAGTTGGTGTTTAATGCAATTGTTTAGATGTACTCTCACTAAGTTTTAATTTCACTTTAGTTCTGCCTCCCTAAGATTACATGTAGGTCACCTCGATTGGAACTGTGGCTATTTCAAAACTACTTAATGATACCTTCATAGGCAGACTTTAGGTTACTTCTACTAATGGCTTGTATTATCCATTTTTGTACATTATATCATTTAATTCTCAAAATACAATCCCTTCCTTTGATTCACACAGTTGATGACAGTCTTTGGGCAATGTGGGTCTTTCTAGGTGGTAGGTATATGTACTTGTTATATTGACAGGGACTTTACACACCAATTCTAACTATATTTAACGTAAGAAAATCATTCTGGAGACATATTTACTTTGTTTTGTTTTATAACTCTTACAGGCCCTTGGTATTTGTAGACTAAACATACATTTTAAAGGAAATTTAAAGGAGATAGGACAAACTGATTTGAGGATAAAATGCAAAATTTGAGTCAATCAATGGTCCAAATGGAAAATGATATACAATTTTTTTCTATTGTTATTGATTTTTTAAATGTCCAAATATAACATTCTTTTGAATTTAAACTTCTGTTTTTTTCTTATAGCTAAAAGAAAAACAAGGCTAATATTATTTTGGTTAAATGCAGCTCTTCTAATGAAAATACAGTAGAAAATAAGTTGAATATGAACAGACGGCCTCTGTCACGTGTATAAAATAACCCAGTGCAACATAGAGACCAAACAAATAAATAACAACAACAACAATGGATTCAGAGGAAACAGAGATAATAAAGGGAACAGAGAAAATGCTAGAAAATCTAACAATGAATAACTTCACAGAGTTAAGAAAAGTTATTACAGGCATGACTCAGGATGAGAATTCATTCTTTTTTTTTTAGACTTTTTTTTCCTTTTCTGAGGAAGATTCGCCCTGAGCTAACATCTATGCCAATCTTCCTCTATTTTGTATGTTGGTCGTCACCCCAGCATGGCACCAACGAATGGTGTAGGTCCATGCCTGGGAACCGAACCCAGGCTGCCGAAGTGGAGTGCACCGAACTTAACCACTAGGCCATGGGGCCGGCTCCCAAGAGTTCTCTCTTAAAGGAAGAATCAGAAAACAATTACATAAAAGAGCTCTTGGAAATTAAAAATAAAATAGCATAGATATTAAGAAAAAAGAAGAGTGTTGGAAAATAGAATTGAGGTGATATTTCAGCAAGTAAAACACAAGAAAGATCAAAAGTCCAAAAGAAAACAATGAGCAAATTAGCAGACCAGTCCAGGAGTTTTAATATCCAACTGATTAAATTCCATAGTCCATTTTCTCTCTACTCTCCTTCCAGAATTCCTATAAAAGGACTGAATATCAGAAAATCTCCCTGAATTTAGGACACATTTTTCCACATTAAAAGGATTCACCATGGACCAGCACAACGAATGATAAAATTGTCCTGCAACAAGGTATGCCATCATGAAATTTTAAACACCTAACATAGAGAAGGTTTTTAGAAACCCAGAAAGCACCATGCCAGAGAAGAAAGCACTGTGACATAGAAGGATGTCGGATTTTTCAGAGAAAATCTGAAAGCCAGACAATCATGGAGTAAAAATGCTGAACATGGAGATCTTGATATTGAAATTTGACTTCTATGCTTAGTCAAACTGTTATTCCAGTGGAAGGCAGAGATGAAGGTACTTTCAGTTGTGCAAGGTTTCAAAATGGAATTGTCTCTCATACACCATTTCTCAGAAAAGTTCTAGAAAATGTGTTCCAACAAAACAAGAGAGAAACCAACAAGTGGGAAGACAATGGATTCAGGAGCAGAAGCTACACCACACGAGAGGAGGAAAGGGAGTAACCGAGAAGAGGGGAAGGCAAGTTGCAGGATGAGAGTTATTAAAAGGAAAAGAAAGAAGCCTCAGAGTGCAGGCACAGAAGAACGGGGGGCTTCAAAAAGAATGGATCAGGGCTGGGGATCAGATGGGAATGGAGGCTAGGGGAATTTGGTAAGTTATAGATCTGCTGGAGTTTGAGATGAATTAATGACAGGTGGAAACAAAATTACAATTGTTAAGAAGAGGTGACCAATTGTTCATTCTGAGCAAAGTAGTATATTTTGATTATTTTATTATTACACTATGAATATTGCTCTGTGAACGGTAACTGTAACTGCTTATTATTTAACTTGTAATCGTAATATCATTATAGTGGGGAGTTAGTGTAAGAACACTAGATGTTCATATTTCATATTAAGAATTTAATAATGCCTAACATTGATAAGAAGGAACTAACACCATAAATACTTTTTTTTAAACATAGAGATAACTGCCAGAAGAAAATGTTAAAGGAATTTAAAGTTGTAGTTGCATTCATAAGCAGAATGGAGGCTTTGTCTAAAAAACTATTTATATTTACTATGCTATGTTTTTTCATGAAGTATGTATATTTTCTATACTAGTATTTTATATATAGATTATATTTTATAATATTCTAATGATTATAAGATTGATAAAATATGTGGAAATATATTTAATAATATTTTACTAAAATATTATATGCCATACCATTTAGATGATTACATATTTATGTAAAAACATTTAATTTATTAAATATTATATAACTTTATAGACACTACCTTTTATCACATCAGTTCTACTGAAAATAATCAATTCCATAATATATGACCCAAATATAAGGTTAATATTCAAACTCAGCTTCAAGTTTCAATGTCATTTTATCTGCACATATTTCCCTAAGTACATCTTCCTATCAATGGGTCCAAGCTATGTAGTTTCTTCTCTATTCATTTAAGATGTCAGATTTATGCCTTGCTTGGAATTAATGGATGTTCCCAATTTTTGCATCTACTTTTTGAAAATGAGCCAATCATGCAATGTCATAAAGCGGGTTTGTCATAAAATGTCTTTGATGAACAAGCACAATTCCGCAGTGCAAAAAGTCTTTCAAAGCAGAGTCACCCAGAAGCACAGGAATATAGAACTTGAATTTTATGGTCCATATCTATATTTTACTGTGGTTACAAATCTAACACAGATGCCAAGATATTTTACGTTGCCAAATGGTTCTTTTATTTTGCAGCACATGTTGTGTGTTCTATTTAGTAGTGAACACATCTGTTAGAACGTTTTTCTTTTCTCTCTCCTTGCATTTTTTTTCTGTTTGTTTGCAATTCTAGTTCCTCTAAAGATACAAACTCATACATCAGCCCAATGCATGTTTTATGACTTATAAACATTGTTAAACGATGCCATTCTAAACAGTTGTGGGCTAGGAAATCACTGCTTTGGGAAAGGTATTTTTAGTGGCAAAAGCGCTTTTCGTTAATCTCAATTCTCCAGGTTTAGAATCCAAGCAGAACATGATAACTCTGAAGGCAGCTAGATTTCCGATTCTCTCGGGAGTACACAAGTCATGCAAGGGCAGAAATAGACAGTTGTTTCCTGCGATGCCCTTCAGCTGGTTTTCTCCTTGCTCTTCTTTACTTCAAGTTGGAATCACCTGCCAGCTTGGTGGAAGTTTGCTTGAAGGCAGGCGAGGGGGGCGTGATTGCTTTTTGTGCCAATGAAAACTAGGAGGTGTGTTGTTTTCAAGAGTATCAGCCTGTCCTCCTCCTCCAGCAGCACCCTGCCCAGCTTCCCCACAGAGTTGAATCAACATTTTCAGAAGCAGCCCCTCTGGAGTGATCAATGAGAGGTGTTGCTTAGAGAGGAACTGAATGATTTAGCACAGTGGGAAGGCAGCAGCAGATCCACAGCCAACAGCAGGAGGCAGGGGACAGACTGACAGTGGCTTTTAAAGCCCCTATGTACACTCGAAAAATAGTGCATAATGAGGAGTGGAGAAATACAAGGAAATTTGTGTAGACTGTCAGGCCCAGATGAGTTTTCCCATTTTCACAGTCAATTTGAATGTCGTTTGCATTTTAGATTTTGGGGCGATTAGCATGTGATAACTACAATTGAGCTGAGTAACAGAAATCCCTCAAGACAAGTGAAAAAAATTAAAAATTTCAGAAAAGATGCTGGGGTGTGTGTGTGTGTGTGTGTGTGTGTGTGTGTGGTAGAGCAGGGTGGAAGAAATCCGGTTATATATCCCAATCTTCTGTTCCTTGGTTAGCACAAATTTGACCCATATAGGCCTCGCTCCAACCTTACCTGAATCAACCTAACAACATTTACTATTTTAACTGAGGCTCTAGCGACTTAATTTGCTCTTAGATTTGTTCTGTATGTTTTTTGTTTTTGGGTTTTTTTCATAGACAATAGTGTTACCGCACAAAATTGGGGTTCACTTGCCCGATGCACATAAACAAACCGGTTAATTACAGCATCAGCCTTTGGGAAAAAAGATTGGCTTTATTCTACGAAATCCATCTGCAGGGAGAACAGAGGGCCTGTGGCCTCAGATCTGTCTCCCTGATTCAAGATTTGGGGTGAAATTTAAGAGGTTAGGGAGAACACGCTGGCACATGGAAACACCGGTGGGACAGGTTTTGATTGGTGGGCTTCAAGAATTTATGGGAAGGTTTTAAACACTTATGACAGGGTTCTAAACATTGATGATGAGGGTTCTAAACATCTTTGATGAGGTGGGGAAGGAATTTTAACACCAGATCTTCCTGAATGAGGGACTCCTCACTTCTAACAATTGTCTGACTTTCCAGTTCCGGTCGTGTCTCGGTCCTTGGGTTCCATGGGAAGGGGAAGGGGGACCTTTGGTTCCGTGGTCATTTCAGGTCAAGAGTTCTTCTTCTGCATACGCTCTGGCTATGTGACTTTGCAGATTTTCTGAAAGGCAATTCTTTATATATTTTTTATTTTATTTATTTTTTTGTGAGGAAGATCAGCCCTGAGCTAACATCCATGCCAATCCTCCTCTTTTTGCTGAGGAAGACCGGCTCTGAGCTAACATCTATTGCCAATCCTCCTCGTTTTTTTCCCCAAAGCCCCAGTAGATATTTGTATGTCATAGTTGCACATCCTTCTAGTTGCTGTATGTGGGACACCACCTCAGCATGGCTGGAGAAGCGGTGCGTCGGTGCGCACCCGGGATCCGAACCCGGGTCACCAGTAGAGGATTGCGCGCAATTAACCGCTAAGCCATGGGGCTGTCCCCATGAAAGGCAATTCTTAATCACTGTGTTAATAAGAGATGGGGTCAGTTGCACTGGTCCTGGAGGACCTGCAATTACAATAGGAGTGGGAATAAAGCTTTTGCCTGCGATGAAGACTGAGTTTACAGACGTGCATTATATAATCTTAGCTGCCTTGATAAGGAGGAAATTAATGGGTAATAATTTGGCATACATAGATTGTACAGCAGTTCTGAGAAAAGGGGCCGGTGGGTGGGGAGGGAACCTGACATCCTATTTAATAATGTGGTTATGGATCTTGAAAAACCAGGTTATCTGTAATTATAACACTTCAGATTTCACAAGTAGATGGGAATCTGCATCTTTGGGTATTTTCTTTTTGTTTTTCTGTTCTTAAAAGGATCCTATCTTAAAATTCCGGGATGGTTGATTTTCTCTTTTACAGAGAGTAACACACAAACAATTTGCTCCATTTCAAATTTGGGTTACTGTAAGAGTATTTAAAAATTATTTTTAATATTCACCATCAAGCTTTTGATGTTAAAATATGTATGATTATGGAGCCTCAAGTAAGAATTAACTTTAAAGCCATAAGTAATTAATTCATTTGGTTACCAGCCTTGAATAACTCTCCAGATTGTATATTTCATTCCTAATAAACCCCATTACAGTAAACTCAAAGTTCCTTTGGCAAAAACAAATGTGTGGTTGGAGATAACCTGTTTTATCTAGTTACATTTAAAAAGCTAAATAATAAACATCTTCTTAACAACTTTTACCTAAACAGCAGTTTGTGCTTCAAATTCATGGTACAGTATCATAATCTATTCTTCTAGATTAATATCTTGTAAACTACAAACTTGATTCTTAGTATAATGTATTCAACTGCATAGTAAACATGGCATGAAATACCTTGGAAATCTGAGGATAATGATTACTTATCAGAAGCCACATGCTAATCCATGATATAGGACTAGAAGTTTACCTTAATGTACATCAGAACGAATTCAGTAGAGTTTGGCTCAAAGTTTTTTTGGGAGAATTTAAGAAATGAATGTAATATGGATAATATTGAGTAGGAATAAATCACTATTAAACTTATGTGTCATTTAACATATTAATTCTGGTCCTCCAGTAACACAAACTCTGCCATTATAGCCCAATTTAAAGTTATTCACATTTGTTTTCTTAATCTCAGTTTCTTGTTCTAATGGATACTGCTTACTTTGAGGAGGGATAAAACAGACTCCCTCCCTATGTGAAGCTGTCAAGATGGTGAAAAATCAATTCTAGCTTGTTGACTTGTAATTCTGAACAAAAATTAAATTACAAATGTTTTCAGCACTGAAGTTGGTGCCCTAAGATGGGGTGGGGGAGGGCAGTGATAGGATCTTAATAATGGTTTTATGTGAGTTTTCAAGGTGTCCCTTTTTGGGGCTATCATAAACTTTCAAACTAGATTACTCGAGAGTTGGGAGTTGTGATTTTTTTCTTTTTTTTGGCAGCTGTACACCAGAGAGCCACCTGCTGGCTTTCACAAAGTAACACATCTCTGATATAAGGAAAAAGAAAAGAAAAGCGGGGAAAGAAACCAACAATAACACCAGCAAGCAAATCATTTGAAAAGAGTTGATTATTGGACAGAAGACTATGTGATTCTATCTATTTAATTTATTGCTAACATTTATATTTTACATGACTTTTCATATCCTCCTTAAATGAATTGTTTTTAAAAAGTGATCTAGATCCATACAATGTGGAAATAAGTACTCTCATAATGTTTCAAAAATGTTTTCACCTTCATTTCCTTATGAAAGTGAGTATCATTTACATTTTATAGTTGAGGGAAGGCAGGTAGAAACTGAGGCCGGCGGATGTTCAGTTGTGTTCAGTTGAGCAGGGACCTAAGCCACATATGTAGCAGAACTAGGATTTCTGAAAAAGAGCAATTGTTGTTTTTATCTCACTCAACTATCTCAATCATCATTTTCCCTTGTACTATATTTCCTAATTGCATTTCATTATGTAATTAGTAGAGCATGGTCACTAACATTATTTTTGTGACTTGTTATGATGATAAGTTAAGATTGGCTTGCTGAATCCAGAAAGATGAACTAAACTAGAGAGTTGGTTTAGGTGTTCTTTGAAGAGTACCTTCATAGTATCATTCCATTCTCTTTCAAAGGTTGTATAACATTAGATGAAATTTCTAATTGGGATGGCCTTACTAATTTTTAAACATGTTTAGTTTTTGTTTCTGTTAAAATGCATGTGATTTGGTTATTAGTTCTATCAAAGTTAATAGGTTTTCTTGCCTTCTATATTTTAATTTTTGTAATCTTTTTATCTGCTGTCAATAATTGATAATTTTGCCTTTAATTGTCTACTCAGCCTGCTTCTTTCCACTACCTATGTTGTTTTCTGTTTCAAAAGAGAACTATAGAGGGGCCAGCTCTGGTGGCCTAGTAGTTAAGTTCAGTGCACTCTGCTTTAATGGCCCAGGTTTGGTTCTCGGGCACGGATCTACACCACTCGTCTGTCAATGGCCATGTTGTGACAGCAGCTCACACACAAAAAGAGGAAGATTGGCAGCAGATGTTAGCTCAGGGTTAATCTTCCTCAGCAAAAAAAAAGAAAAAAAGAAAGAAAGAAGAGAGAGCTATAGAAACTATTTCAATAGAAAACTATAGTCTAGGAATTTACGGTGGTAAATACATGAAACAGTTATGTGGCTTACATTACCTTCCCAGCTCCCTCATTCACTAGCTAGAAGTCATCGGAAAAGTTACTTAACCACTCTGAACCATACCTTCTTCATCAGCAAACATTAGGTTAAAAATATCTACCACCAATCAACAGAGTACGTGTTGAAGAAATTTCTGTTCATTATGAGGTACAAACTGATAGTGTATGTAAAAACTTTTTGTTCAAAAATATTTTATTTCACTCAATGTTTATTAAGCACTTATTTTCCTATCTAATTTTGGGAAATTCTGCCCTTTAACATTTTTTCACTACTTGTAGGAAATATTCTCAATCCACAGGTTCAAGAACTTGGCTACTGTACAGATTGGGCCATTCAATTTATGGGACACTTAACAATTTGATAAGCACCCTAACCAATAAAGTTCTGTTATTCTGTCATGTTCTGGGACTGAAAGCTTAGTTATACTGTGAATCATGACTTCTAAAGAACTACTGTTAGTAGAATATGTATTATGCACCAGAAACTGTCATATCAAATATAATTCTCATAGTTGGAGCATACCTTTCCCCTTCAATAATTTTACATTATATTTAGAATAAATTCCAAGTTCCTGTCTCTGGCCACTTAGGCCATGCATGATTTCACCCCTAGTTAACTCTCCAAATTTTATCTCATGCTGTTTTTCCCCATTGCCATTGGCCTCTTATGGGTGAGGTTCATCCTAACTCAGGACCTTACCCATATTCTTCTCTATTAGATACCCTCCCTCCAGCTCTTTGCTTGCTTGAGTAAGCTCCTCTAAGTTACTTTTCCAGGGAGACTCTGTTGTTCTACCTAAGCGTTCCCATCTTACCCTTTAATCTTTATTATCTTTCACTGAACCTTTTGTTTGCATCACAACACGTTATCCCAGTTTGTAATTGGGCTTCTGGATGTTTCTATCTACACTGCTTGCCTTCCTCCCAAGTTCTGAAAGTCAGATACTCATAACTGTTGATTCATCCACCTACACTGGCCTACACCAGGGTGCTTGGCCCCCAATAGTTGCTCAATATATATTTGTAGGTTGAAAGAATTAAGCCTGCCGTGGTGGATTTATTTTCCCTGTTTCACAGATGAGGAAGCTGGGAGGTCTTAAGCAGCGAATGTTAGACACCTAGTAATTGGCCAACTTCTGTTTGAACTCAGGTCCCCCTGACCCCAAGCCTTCTGTCACTCTTTCATACCCTAATGTACTCACAAATTCTCACAGATTCCCAAAAAGATATTCCGGTGGAAGGAGATTAAAAGGCTGAGTTTTGGATTACACGCAGCCAACAGGCGAGATGAGAGAGTGATTTCGAAAAAAGTCCAATCCTTCCTCTAGAGGAAGATCTCTACTGTCTGCAGTTCCTAGAATGTCAGACCCACCCCAGAGCCCAGCGCCTTGAGCCCCTGAAGAGGACGGAGCAGTTTGCCTCATCTCTCTGGGGAAAGAGGAGCTGGTGATCATTAACACTTGAAAGCTGAGGCTGGTCCTGAAGTTGATAGCTCCGCAGCAGGGAGCCTTTAATGCAAAGCACTGCCTTCATTAGCCATGCGGAGAACAAGCTTCGTGGCTCTTAAGATTGAAAAGAGAAAATATTCTTTGAAAATCTACCTTTTTCTTAGTGGCATGCTTCAAGAGCTCCCTGGACATCCATCAGTCTAATCTCACTGCATGGACGCTCCTGCATGAAGAAATGCTTCCCAAAATTGAGGCCGCAGAGCACTGGCGTAGGAACCTGGGAAAATACTCTTGTAATAGATTCTAGGTCTACACAGCAGGTCTAATAAAGCTGAATCGCTGGGGTAGGTCTGGTAACCTGCATTTCAGCACATGTTCTCACGGTTATTCTCAAGCTTTAAACAGATACCTAGAGGTTGGTCCACTTTTCAGCCTTCTCTAGACACAGTAGCTCATTCAAAGCCAGTTTTTACATCTCACCAGAATAGTTACAATCTCCTTGTCTTATAGTATCTCAAAAAATTAAAATGGCTCCGAATCACTGCATACATTAAAATGGTAAAGGAATTGATCCTCCTGCCCTCCCCCTACCAACATGCCCCATTCACGTTCAAGATTCTGTTCCACCTTGCACACAGATTTTCTACCCTTTCCCCAGCACCTGTGTGTAGCTTTAAATTTTGGATAAGCGAACACATGAATATTTGGAAGGCTTTCTCCCTATTCTCATCGGAGAATTCATGCAATAGGTCATCATCTCACTGTGTGAACTTTTTCTTCTTTAACTTTCCAAAAATATCAAGTTAGCCAATCAAATCTTCATTAATTCATTCATAGTGTAAATCTGCGTTAAGCACCTAGTAACCAAGCAGTCAGAACAACTCAAGGGCTGAGTTTGTGTTGTGGAGAAGGAAAAATAGTTTTCCCTCTACCCTTCTAGGTTCTTGGCTGAGACTCCCCTGAAATAAAAGATGGATTAATGGGAGAAAAACAAACAGCAGTTTAATAACATGTATACCTCCTGTGTACATGGGAGACACGACGGAAATCTGAGTAACTCCTAGAAATGGCCCAAGCCACCAGCTTAAATACTATCTCCAGCTAAAGACAAAAGAAGATGTTGTGTGGGTGGATGGGGGAAGGCAGAATTTCAGGCAAAGCACACTATACAAGGGTATGGTTGTTACGCATATTTAAATCCATGCCTTCTCCATTGATAAGAGTTTCTAGAGCTTTAGTTATCTCATTCCCCTCTTCCTGGTACAGCCAGGAAGACACTCTTACAAATGGAAATTGCCCCTATACGTGTAAATGTTTTTTACAAAGCGTAACTTCTACGTGGTCTGCGTGGTTTTCAGAGCTTCCGCAGCTAAGTTCATGCGCTCTGCTTCAGCGGCCTGGGGTTCACAGGTTCAGATCCCAGGAGGGGACGTACGCACTACTCATCAAGCCATGCTGTGGCGGCATTCCACATACAAAATAGAGGAGGATGGGCATAGATGTTAGCTCAGGGCCAATCTCCCTCACCGTAAAAAAAAAAAAAATGCTCAGCCTAAAATAATCCTTATGCCAAAGAGGCATATTTTGTAGTGGCAAATTCTGCTCCCTTCAGTGTCTTGCACACTGCTGAATCCCCAGGAATTAACATTATCCAAGTAAGAAACTCTCATAAAAAATTATAAATAACTGCAGCAATTGGTTAAAGGCTGTGAGAGAAGCATGTATGAGAGACAACGGTGGCAAGCGAATAAGCCCAAATAAATATATTTCCCCATGACAAGAGATTTTCACATATCGAGGTATATGGGGTAGCTATTCTGGTTCAAAACTGATTCAGCTTGAACTAAAAAAGTCTGACTTATGGCCTATCAAACACACATTGTACATCTGCTTTAGCCATTAAAGTAAAGAGTGCACTCTCTTAAGATAAGAATGCATACTTTCCCTCTTATTGGTAAAACCCTATGCCCTATTGGGAGTGCCTATCAGTAATTCCCATATTACTCCTCCTGAAGATAAGTTCCCTTTCTGGACATTAGGGTCCTGTTGACCTGCTAATTTGCGACTGAATACCTCTTTGAAACTTTGAAGAATACGTATCCTGGGCATGTTTAATGTATGTTCTTTATTCTAAAATGGTTTAAGACTGTACTGTAAACCATGTGTAGGGGAGGAAGAACTATTCCTCTACCATCTAGGTCCTTCTGGCTGGTCTAAATTGACATGAGACAGAATAACAGGAGAAAATCAAACAAAGTTTAATAACATGTAGACGTGGGAGAAAACCAGTAAAACTGAGTAACTCGCCAAAATGGCCAAAGCCACCACCTTAAATACGTTCAGCTAAAGACAAAGGAGGATGTTAGGGGTAGTGGTTTGGGACTTCAGAAGGGAGGAAGACAATTTGCATGGAGATGGAAAAGCAAATGTTTGATAAACAAATGTTTGCTGGGCCAGCTATAGATAACGTGACTAGAGAGAGAGAGAGCTTTGATAAAAATGGGCTCAGCAAGGATCCTCCCAGTCTATTATACCCAGAGCTACCTATAATGATGGCCTGTCCTGGGGACAGGGCTTCTATCTTAAATTCTTTTAGGCAGTTGGGGGAAGGTCAAAGTTTCTTTAAGAGTCTTTTGTCCTTAAAAATAATCAAGCCAAAGAGACACATTTTAGGGTGACCAATTCTGATTCCCCACACATACTTCTCTGGGATGCTTTCTTCCTTTGGGGAAGCTATCTTCCTGGGTTATAATCCAAATTATATCCAATCCAATCCAAATCCTCAGTTTGGCTCAAGTAAAACTCCTCGCCTCTCTCTTATCTCTAGAATAGTTATTGTTTATTTTGCATCAACACCCGCAAAATTGTAAACACTATGATGGTGAAAACTACATCTGCCCATTTCTGAGTCTCTAGCACTTAGTGGACCACGTAGCATATAAGAGGTTCTCGATAAACAATGGCTGAATGAATAAGTATAGGAAAGTAGAAGGTGAGATAATTACTAGGCCTGTGGGGTGAAGTTAAGTTAAAACCAATCCAGACCAAGAGAACACCATGTACAAATACCAATGAGTATTTCAGAGCATTCCCACTGGGGTTTCAAAGTGATGTGTAAGCGTGGTTGGAAAGCAAGGTGTGTGACTTTTTTGTACATTCACGTTTGCTCTCTTTTTCCCATCATCCTTGGATTTCTACTGCTGCTCCATTCTATCGGGATTAGGACTCAGAGGTTCAAACTTAGCTGTTTTGTGCTTAGAGCCCTATTCCACGCTGGACAATAGGCACAACCATCTTCTCTAGGACAGAAATGGCCAGTTGTATTCATAACTGACAAAGACTTATCAAGAGTTTTCAGATTATCATATGTTTATTAGAGACAACTCTCAATAGTGGAAATTACACTGCCCTGGTGACAGATACTATGGTTTGGATTCTGGCTGTGCTGAATACATACTCTGTTCTCCTACATAAGATATTGAAACTCTACAAGCCTCAATTGCTTCGTTTGTAAAATGTGGGTAATAACACTTCACAAGGTTCTTGGAAATGAAGTGAACGACAGGCAAATAAAGTTCTTGATACATTGTTTTTCCTCAATAAATGTATCTCCCCCTTTTCACGTTCTAAAATAAGTAACTGTGCTCCCAAAGGAACACTGGAAGTCTGGCCCAATAATTGTGTTTTTTTCATTTGCTTTATTGTCTCTTCTCAGCAGTGATATTGTTTAAGTTTGATTAACTGAGCAGATTACGTGAACTTAACAACGGAAGCATCCCTTGTTCTTGTGTTAAAAAAATCCAAAGTTTACTTTTTGCATATGTTTCTTTAGTTTCATTATTAGAAGCATTCCTTCCACTGCCACTATTTCAAAAGATGATACTTAGAATTTTACCATATGTTAAATTGACCGGAGATGAAATTGAGACTGTTTTGTTTCATAAGTCATTAATTTTCATGTATATATATGTTTTGTTATATTTGTATGTTATATATTTGTATATCATATTATCCCCATGTCTCATCTTGTTCCTAACCAGATCTATGATGACATACCATAAAGTAGAAAGAAATGGAAAATGCACAAACACATACCCACAAAGATACACACACACGCAAATAGAATAAATTTGTAATGAAGGTAAAACAAATATAAAAGCATAAAACAAATGTAGGTTCAAGGTCAAACTTCAAACCACGTCCTTTAAGGCCCTCTATAACAGCCAGAGCTAGATTGCTGATGTTAAATTTGGCTCTGAAATTCCAAGGATCCAGTGAGAACCACAAGGCCAGTTACAAAATTCAAATTCCACATGACACAAAAGAAAAACAAGTTACTTAGGAAATCTACTAATGTACTTGTTATGAGGCTGTAGTAGCAGTGTTCTCAACATTTTTCATATTGCTGGAACAAAGGGAAAGTGTCATATTTTTAAGGTGCACAGTGATAAATAAGTAAGAATTCTCTCAGCCAGAAGGGATGAGCCCTGGGACCTTGCCATATTTTACTGAAGACTGAGTGAACCAATATTTTGGCATACCTCCCAGTTTGCCAGTGTGCCGTGGACAGTGGCTGAATACTCTATTATGGAAAACACATTGTGGACAAATTTTCTCAGCCCTCAATATAAGTAAAGGCTAAGTTTTCCTGAGACTGACTCTTATAATGTCCTTTAATGCAAGTCCATGGAACAGCAAAGCCCAATTTGGTAAAAGCAATTCCATCAGAGGCTAAAAGATTATGGCCTAGGTACCTGGCTTTGTGATTGCATGGCTAGATCCAGAGAGAAAATTGATCATATCTAGAGAAATGGATGGACTGCTTATCGTTCAGGCAAGTTAAATCCCCTCTACTTAATAAAGCCTTGAATAATCAAGAAATGAAGAAGACTAATGGATTCACTCTTGATGAAAATTGACACCACATCCAAGTCTCAGGGAAAGTGAATTTCCAACAAAACCTGCTTGGGTAATGTAAATCAGGCCCGGAAGGCGCCCTTTGTATGCAAACAGACTTAAGGTAAGAACTTAGTGCAATTGCTTTCCATCACCTGGATCACAAACAAGATGAATAGATTTAAAGTAAAAAGGCTTATCTATAAACCTGGTAGAAAATAGAGCTAGATCATTGTACAAAGAACAGAAGGAACTTAAAGGGAAAAGCAAACGTTTATCCAACAGTTGGGAAAGAAGAAGATGGAGGGAAGCTTGTTCAGGTGCTTAGTATACTTTCCATTCGATATAGTTAATATTTAACTGTATTTTTATAAATGACTAATGTTTTAGATGTTCGTTGTTGTTTGTTCATTTATTTTCATACATAACCCGGGGAGTGGGGCAGAAAGAACTCTATAGGCATATGCTCCAATATTGTTTGGGACATTGTGGTTTAGTGATTTATTAATGTAAAATAGGAAAAATATGTTCATTGGGCTGGTTATAAATCTCATGTTCAAAAATTTCTCTGGCACATGTTACTTGTAAGATATCCTAACTTATATGATCCTACCAAAATTTAAAATAATACAGATGTGGCATAGGTGGAGACATCCCACCACTGTCAAATCCAACAATAGCCCCAGGATTAAATCCATTCTGCCTTCCCAGGCCAAGTGAAAAGAAACTGATCCACAAGGTGGGGAATCTTCGTGAGACATCCAAGAATTGGTGGCAATCTCTGTGACCATGAGACAGGTAAAGAAGAAAAGGATAAGCGATAGGGAATATACCTTCTATTCCTCATATGAGAACAGTGGATGAAATTGGTTGGGGTTTTTTGTTTGCAAGTGGGATAAAATCTTTTCCAAAATGGATTAAGCCACATGGAGACCTGTTGGTTGTAGTAATTGACAAGTTCAGGAATTAGGAGGCTTCCAGAATGACTGAATTGGGGGCTTAAATGATAGCATCAGTACTTATTTGTTTTCCCTCTTATGGCCTTTCTTTAGTCATTAAATTCCTAGGCACCACATGGGACCAAGAGAGCTCTACCTATAACCCTTCCATCTTCTCAGGTTTATGCTCAAAAGGGAAGAACAAAAGCTAAAGCAAAAACCTAAGATGAGCTCCAACTTTGTCCAGTCATCTTGGCTTGAATCCTGTGCTCATCTCTGAAACAATCACTATGGCAAAAGGATTGAATGTACTCATTGGCTGACACTTGAGTTATAGAATCCATTTTTAGATGAAGAAGTGAGGTTGGTGTGGTGGAAAGCTGCCAAAACATCATGGACAGAGTGTGGTAGAGACATACACCAAAGACTGTCACTAAATAGAGTATAAATGGACTCTGGCAACAAAAAAGCAACAACAAAAACACAGTAACAACTTACTGCGAGCTTCCTATACATCAGGCATTGTTATAAGTGCTTTACATGTGTAAACTCATTTAATCCTCACAAAACTGGAACAACGTATGAAAGATTATTTCCTTCTTTTTACAGATAAGGGAACTGAGGTATAGGGAGGTTAAGTAATTTAACAAGTTCACACTACGGAAATATGAAAGACAGGTAGTGTGGCTTTAGATGCTGTAAGGGAGGAAAAATAATTTTCCCTCTATCTTTCTGAGTTCTTGGCTGAGATCCCTGTAATAAAAAACAGATTAACAAGAGAAAAACAAACAGAAGTTTATTAACATGCATACCTCATGTATACATGGGAGATACCCAGGGAAAATTGAGTAACTCAAAGAAGTGGCTTTAGAATTCAGGATTAAATGCCATCTTAATAGGGAAAGGGGAGGGAGGATATAGGCCTCTTAGAGAGTAAATGATTCTCAAGAAAGATGAATGGGCCCTTAGAGGAATAGATGGGAGGTATGATAACTTGTGACAAAGTTTGTCTGGGTGTAGTGTGGACATGTAGTCTACTCTCCTGTGATAAAAGTCAATTCTTTCTGGTTGATGACCTCTCTCTCCTTCCAAAAATACTTTCTTCTCCTTTTGCTTTTTGTGACACTGCATTTTTCTGACCTCCTCTTTTTTTCTGGCTGTTACTTTTTGGTTCCATTCATTAGCTAGTCCCCATCTTCCAAACTTCTAAATGCTGGGATTTTTCAGCATTTAAAGGTTCAGTTCTTCATACGTCTTTTCTTATTCGATACTGTATTTAATTCCTAGGTTGGATCCAGAAATATTCTAGATATATTTGCAACATTGATATGAGTCTAGGTCATGAAGAGTAAAGAGGGAAGATCAGGTCACCATGCTAGTGGATCTAAATTTTGTGGGGAGAAAGTAGGGTTTCCAAACTTCTTTTTCATATATGGGTACACTACTTATTCTTAGGATAGTTTTTGTCTTGGACAGTGTTCCTGGATGTCTTGATATTCACTCCCATGGTTTTTGTGTAGTAAAGGGATCGGTATCCTCTTTCTTTTATAAGAAATTATTCTTGGGAGCTAGCCCAGTGGCGTAGTGGTTCAGCTTGGCATGCTCCCCTTCCGTGGCCCAAGTTGCATTCCCCGGGTTTGGACCTACACCATTCATCAGTGGCCATGCTGTGGCAGCAACCTACATACAAAATAGAGGAAGATTGGCAAGATGTTAGCTCAGAGGGAATCTTCTTCAAGCAAAAAAAAAAAAAAAAACAAAGAAAGAAAGAAAGAAATTACTCTTGCATTTTTGGAAGTCTGTATAGGAATGGTTGTTACAAATTTCCATTGTTAAAAGAGTCCCACTGCTTAAAACGCATATAAACGGTACTGGACCACCATGATGATTGGGAGTTTCAGTGATCCTAACAAGTCTCTATTTATAACAATGAATATTGTTTTTCTTATGACACTCCCAGACCCTCACCCTAAACCTATGTTCTTTTGAAATTCATAATTTACAGTTGATTTGACAAGGTTGATTTAAATGACCAGTGAAACCATTATAAAGATGAAACACATTTTGAAGTCAATTATAATAGGTCAGCTCAACATGTTTTATTTATATACAGATTGAAAAAATTATTTCTGCCCAATAACCTTCCCCTAATTCTCCGCCCAATGAATATTCTCCAGTTCATTATTCATAATTTGCTTATTAGAAATATGAAATTGATCAACAATCTTTTACTATGGAAAAAGAGCTAAACTCTTTTGGAGTATATAAAATTTACTTCAAAGCTAGCTTGAATTAAATGTTAAATAATATCAGAAAAGAAAAATCTGCCAGCAAATCACTGACTCTTAATTAATAATGAAAATGAAATTTTCCCTCATCTCTTTTTTCCTTCATTGAAGAGGCATTCCCTACACACTTATTAAATTTGTATCTTAAAAACAATTTTTACTTTTAATCAGTTAGACAAAAATGTGTGCCATTTTCCCCACTGCAATGTGTACTTGAAGTTATGAATTTATATAAATTTCCACCATTCCTTAAAATTGGTTTTGTGAAATTAAATTACAGAAATATGTTCATATTCAGTTACATTTTAGAAAAGGGGCTATATTAAACCATACTATTTAAATTCTTTAATGATTCACTGCTAAATTGATTTAGTCACAACACAGTAACCTCATCTAAAAAAATATTTCCCTGGTTTTCAACATGCACCCCCATACTTGACATCTATAAACCTGAAAAACAAATATTGCCGTCACTTGAATCAGATTTCTTCCCCAGTTTAGTCATTATACTTAGGAAGACAAGAGTCCAGTTCAATT